>NW_009715295.1:2816-3309 GCF_000703405.1 Apaloderma vittatum
ACGGGGGGGGTTTACCAGCCCGGCCACTGTATCATGTCCAGAAGTTGTTGTTCAGGACTTCGAGCCGCATGGCTTATCTGGCCTGGGCCCTTAAGTTGTATCGGTAGTCAAGTCAAGTCCTGTGGCTTATCTGGGCTGGGCTCTGAAGTTGTTGTTTGGAACTTATCAGTGGTCCAAGCTTGCAAACAGCAGCCTTGAAGTTTCTTAATTTCAACACAGTCTCTTCTCCGTGGGCAATTCCAGCCAGGTTGAGACAAACATTTTTAACACAGTCTCTTACATTCACCCCGTGGCTCAACATTGCTGGCTTGGGGCTGGTGTTCTGTGGTGGCAGGAAAGGGAGTAGGGAGAGAGAGAGAGAGAGGAGGAAAAGAAAGAGGAAAGGGAAAAGAAAGAAAAGGAAGTGGAAAACAAAAATAACGTAGGGGGGGAAAGGACAGGAGCAGAACAGAAAAATAATTATGCTAATTAACAAACTATTTGTTTATAACAA
>NW_009715296.1:0-18506 GCF_000703405.1 Apaloderma vittatum
GGCCCTGTCCTAATGTGGGTTACCCACAGCTGGAGTCCCTCAGGAATGTCCCTGCTCTGGCATTGGCCACCCATGGACCACAGTCCTCTCAGAGGTACTCTTGCTTTGTCACAGAGCACCTCTTTCCAAGAGTGCATCTCCAGCTGTGTCTCCTGCAAGTGTCCCCTTCCACATATCTCCTCCCATTTCTCCTCAGGTGTGTCCCCATATAACTCTATGAGTTATATGAGTTATACAAGGTGAGTCTATGTGTATCTCTTTTTCTGGCAGCTTTCACCCTTTCTTAAACATACCAAGGACCATGAGCTACTGTGGCTGCAGTTTTGGTGCACAGTGTGGTGTTTCCAGCTGCTGCTGAGCATTTGGAACTAGCCATGACCTCCCCAGGCAGTTCCTACCTCCTCCTACAGAGGTCACCCTCTAGCCTCAGCTGCACACACCCCACCACGCGTGTCCAGTGTCCTAAGAAAAAGAAATGGGTTTCAGGAGGCGTTGTGAGCTAAGAATTGTCTTTGAGATAGGAAAAGCATCCTCTGTGTGGCCCGTTGAGCCTACTTTGAACATAGAAATCAAATGCTTCTGTCATGGTTTGAGCCCACCCAACTGGCAACAAAGAATCACACAGCCACTTGCTCTCTCCTACCACCCTCGCTTTTGGGATGAGAAGGAGAAAATTCAATAAAAGGCTTGAGGATCAAGATTAAAGACAGGGAGATCCCACTCACCACTTACAGCCACAGGAAAAAAACACAACAGAGTAGACTTGGGAAGAAAATGGCAATTTAATTTACACAACAGAACAGCCACCAAGTGATCAACTACATCAGAGTAAGGTAGTGAGAAAATAAATACAATCAGATCTTAAAAACACCTTCGCCCCACCCCTCACTTCTTCCCAGCTACCTCCTCCCCACTGGTGACTCAGTGGGGCAAGGAATGGAGGTTGCACTGTCTGTTATGCATTGTCCATGCTCTTCCTTCAGCCTCAGGGAGAGGACTCCTCACAGTCTTTACCTTTTCCAACATGATGTCCCTTTCAAAGTCCTTTCTGACATTCTCTAACACAAGTCCTTCCCACAGGGTCACAGTTCTTCCCAAACTGCCCTAGCAAATGTCATTCCCACAAGCTGCAGTCCTTCCAATAATAGACTGCTCCAGTGTGGGCTTCCCTCAGAGTCACAGCATGCTTTGGATACAGTTGTCTGCTCGAGTGGGGTCCTCCACAGGCTTCTGCATCCTAGATTGTTCACCACCACTCATCTCCTTGGTCTGCAGGGGCTCAGCCTGCCATCTCACCTCAGATGTCAGTGAAATCTCTGCTCTGGTACCTTTTTCCTCCTTCCCTCCTCCTCACTGACCTTGATGACCATGTGGTTGCTCCTCTCACTTCCCTCTCCTCTTCAAAATAAAGATCTCCCCAATATAAAAGAATAGGAAGTTGCCCCACAGCTTTTCCCCTCTTAAATATGTTGATTACAGAGGCACTGATTTGCCTGGCCTTGGCCAGAGGTGAGTCCGAATTTTACCAGGAGGAGGCTCTGGAAGTTTTGCAAGGAGCCACCCTGTAACCCCACCACTACCAAAAAAACCTACCTGATACAAACTCAACACAGGTTCCCAGACAAAACTGCATAGGACTTCAGCTCTGAAGATGAAGGACTGAGGGCTGAAAGTGAGGTTAAGGCTGATTAAGATGGACAGAGCAAAGTTCCTTTAGCAACCTCAGATTTACATTTTTTTTACTGTTCTTCAAAGCTTTGGGAGAAATCCCACTGTTACAGTGAATGCTTTCTGAATTACTTCTTCAAATATCACAAATATTTGGCATGATATCTTTAATTAGTCAGTCTTTATAGACTGAGCAGTACATCCATTTGAAACTGGCAACAGCATAGCTTATTACTGAAAAAAGTATCTGCTACTAATGCCCATGTACATTCTTTAAAAGAAGATTAATTCTTTCGAGTAGTAAAAGTCTATATAATTAGGAGTAATGGAATCCAATTAGAAGAAAAAAATCAAGGAATCAGCAAATATCCCTGACAATGACATCTATTTGGCTGGGGAATGGCATGTCAAGGAAAAGGGTGTGCACTCCATCTTTTGTTCAGTTCACATTTAAATGCCCAGAACTTCAATAAATGTTCAATATAAAGCAACTCTACGCTGACAGAGCATGAGTTACAGCCTTACTTCATTTAACTTCTGTTTTTATATCATATTTCTTGAATTCAAAAAAGAGGTTGTTTCACATAAGCCATACAAGCCATTATTTATCTTCTCAATATAGATTAGACTACAGTCAGGAAGAAATAGTTATAGATATCTACAGCAATTCAGGGCCTTTTCGAATTGATTTATTGATGACTACTTCAGATTTCAGCTGCTCTACAAGATGTAAATTTCCACCTGAGGTTGCAGTCATTGCTTTTGAATCACCAAGTATATTCCATCAGAAGTTACAGATATTGTCTCCAGAAGAATTAAAAAAACGCAATGTAAGCATTAAACAAATCCAAAGCTGCACTGACATATACCTTCCTTTTGGCATACATTGAAACAATCATTTGTTGTTGCTATAAATTAAAGCCTTGTCAGTCGATCAGTTTCTACAATGACTGCCTCCAACCTGCTGGCAATTATTTAGAAATAGGTGCCTTCAGCTACTCACAGGGGACAATCTGTGCTCAGTACACCTCACCAATTTATTCTCACCCATAGCCAATGAGGCAAGTGATTTTCCTGCTGGGTTAATGACCTCTGATTGTGCTGTTCCTGCAGTTTTGCTGGCCTGGCCTCACACCATGCATTGTCTGACGCAGATGCTGTCAAGATAAGGAATCCAGTTTATAGTCGGCATTTGTTTTTGGTGAAATTAAGCTAGGATATTTTAAAGGGGAATAATAGAAAGAAATACACAACTTATAAAGTGCTGTTGAAGAAGAAGGAATATTTTTAAAACTATTTTAATAGACAAGATGGTCTTGAAGGGTCAAATCCTTCTGTGCTGGAGCGTGGTAGCACAGAACACTGTCTGCCATCTCTACAGACTACCAGTGGTTTCCTTCTCCTTGACCCTGCTTTGCTTCTGTGCAAAGCTACAGCTTTTCAGAGACAACCATTTCACCATAAGTAGAAGAAAAGGAAAAATAAATAAGAAAGAAGGAAAGAAAGAAAAAAAAAGAACCTGTGTCATGAATCAATTAGTCTGGTAAAATTAAATGCTGAACTTCAGATTTTATAATCATTTAATATTTCCTATAGCCTCATTTAAGCAGAGGAAAGCCATTTTGGTTGAAAGCTCACGGAGAAGAACAAAGTTATTTGAAAGTCATTGATCAGCAGTAAAACCCTTTCTTAGTCTGAAAATGAGGATTTATTTCCAATAAGTACACCCTTAATCTTATCAAGGGATCGTTGTGCCGAATTTGTGGGAAATACAACATGATTCTGTAACAAAGACCTTTAAAACTAAAGCCACATATATAAGCCAACAGACTTCCGTTAGAGAACTGTTATAAATAGAGCTGGTTGAGGAAGACTATTCGTGTTTATAGGCTGAGACTTACTAAGCTTACTATTTTCACACTTTGGTTCAATATCCAGCTCCATGAGCAAACTGAAAACACCCTGGAAAATATGCCATACACATCAAAGGGTAATAGAAATAGTGTTGTGTTTACTTACAAGAAATGTAGTTCTTCTTAGGGACTTACTGGGCACTTTAGAAAAACAGAGAATGTTTCTATACAGCCACAGTAAATTATCATCATTATTGTTCCACCAGCACTTTTTTCCCTTTACCTGATCTTAATCCAGCCCATGTATTAATTAATCACCATTATATAAACCTTAAATCACATTGCAAGGTACTTAGGATTCAGACCATTGGTTAGCAATTAACCTACCTTGCCTTTAGTCATAAACCTTTACATTGCAGCCCCACTTTTGATATATGAATCAACAAGTCTGAAAGACTGAAACCCTGTTCAGATTAATAGCTGATAAATACAAGACAGATTTTTCCATTTAAAGGCACATGTTACTCTTTGAAACTTACTGCTTTCTCGAAGTTAGGTTAACATGACAAAAAACTGTGCCTTAATGAACCATGAAATTTAAGATTTCACACGCAAATGATAACGGTAAGATTCCTATTGATTTGCCACCTCTTGCAAGTTGTTATTTCAGCATATTCCTGCCAGGAAAGCATTGGAGGTTTCTGCTGATGTGTTAGGGCAACTCAAGGCAACCATCTGTATCTCCTACTTGCTTCTGTGAGTACAACCTGTCAGTTTAAGGAAGAAAGGAGCTCTGAGTATGTGCGTTGCATCCTTTCAGGCAAACAGTAGACCCGTATTCTCACTCATGACATGTCTTGACCATCCTTCTGGATTCTGAACACCTCCGGGCCTGAAATGTAGAGGTATCAGTGAGACCTTCAGATCAGAACATTTCCATTCCACTTTGCCACATGTTTAGTAGCTGCTTTTACACCATTCCCTCCACCTAGGAAAGAGCTGGCTAGATGCTCCTACCAGACTATGGATTCTTACTTCCTTTCCAGAAACTTCTCACTGCTGATAGCACCAGAACTTGTTCTTCCTTGCTCCCTTCCTTTTCCACATGAGGCTGACCTTCCTCAAGACAGGCTGAGCCATTTCACTCTTCATTTATACTAATTTTGTAGACTGGGCAACATGGAAGCTGCAGCGGTGGGAGCAGACACGGCTGCATACGGATCTGCTAGCAACTAATGTGGGGAATAATCATATCTGTTTATGCAGCAGAGGCCAGAACTGAAATGAAAACGATTATTTTCCCTAGGTCACCTGCTTTTGTTCCCTCCCTTTGCTACAGATAGGATTCTGGAAAACATTGATTAAACAAAAGATGAGGAAAACATAAAGATACATGGAAAGAAGAAGAAGGCAGAGAGAGGATTTTTGAAAAGAAACAGAGCTTCATCTCAAGGAGTTTGTTAGATGTCACAGTTGCAAACCCTAAACAAGGCAAAATCAAAGCATATTCACCAATATTTTAATGATATTTCTGAAACCAGAAATCTTGGGAAGCTAATTTGGTTTGGATGAAACACTCATCTCTTTCTTGATTAGCGAAACCTCTACAAGAGATCTGTGGCCCATTTAAATTATTAATATTTGAATTACATTTAATTCCCAGGTGACTACAAGCAATTGATTTGGTTTCATCACAGTGAAATTACTTTAAAAAAAGATTACTTAAAAAAAATAAAAAGAGTGTGGGAAGATTTTTGGCTCCTGCACAGACAGTTCAGGCAAAAATAAGGGCAGAACAGCCTATAAGCAGTTACTACCTTATCAAATTTCTTCTAAAGGGAAATATATTAAGAACAAAATAAATGCTCACACAACTAAGGCCATTTCCATAAGATTAGAATAAACTTAAAGCAAGATGATGTATAAGTGTATTTATTTGACTACTTCCCTTTAAAAGAAAAAAGTCTAAGGCTATGAAATAGGAGCTCATTAGACCATTGCTTAGATCAGCTTTTTTTTACTCTTTATCAATATTTTCCACCTCCTACAGCCTCATTATCAGACTGGCAAGGTTCTTTGCTTATTTTTTCTCATTCCTTGTGGAATATATAGATTTCAGACCATTATTATCCTGTACATAGCTTTCTTCCCATGCTGGAATTTATCACTCTCTTTGAAAAACTTGAAAAAAACAGTAAAATGTACCATCTCAGATTTACCCCTTTAAAGTAATTACCTTTAATATGAGTAATAAACGAGTACATTAGTGACAGTGGAGGTGGTTTTGTTTATTTGATATTCTTTGCCTGACCAGCAGTAGCATAATAGCAGGAATATTGAAAAGCCACCGGGAACTAACATCATCCTACTTTTATAGGACAAGCAAGTATTCTTATGGAAAAAGAGGAAACTTTTCCTGGAGGAAAAGCATGTTGTTGGCAAGGCATTGAGCTGTGACTCAGGGTATCAAAAGTCATTTTCGTGTTCTGCCACAGATTTCCTCCGTTATCTTGTACAAGACTGCTTAGACTGTGTGCCTGAGCAAAAGATAAAAATATCTTCCTTACTTTGACTGCTGTCATGACTATTTATCATATGCTTTTCAGGGAAAAAAATATTTCACCTCCTTGTGCATGTCTGTGAAGGGGGAGACTGAGCTGCCAGGCAGGCTGACATAGCCTGTAGTTCTCCCTCTGCTCGTCACAAGGGGAACATGAGACCCAAAATTCACTGTTGAGCTAACTTGCACTCGGTAGGCACTAGCCAGTCTCCCAGGCTTTTTGACCAGATGTGTTAGATGCCCACAAAGTACTCATTATAGAGTGTTATAGTAGACTTCCAGCAGATTTCATACAGATTTCTGCCATTTGGAGTACTTAACAACCTGGCAGTTCTCATAAAGGCGATACTTTTCTTCATATTGCCACAATTAAGCCTAACACGATATTTTTTCCAAAATACCACAAGGAAGAATAATAAAGATTAGTTATTAGGAAGCCATGTATTTGACTACGTATTTTTCCTCTTTTTTTTCCCCTTTTTTTCTTTTTTTTTTCCCCTGTGTTTTTTTTCTCTATACAATATCTTTACAGAATATATGAAATTTCACATGACACTGGATATTCTAAACCTGGAACTGAAAAGTAAGCTTAGGAAATACAGTTCTAGATGAAAAATCTTTTTTTTTTTGGTGGGGATCAACTTTTTTCTGATTCTAACAATGTCAGAATATGATCCAGAAAGGCAAAGTGAGATTCAGCTCTAGATTAAAACACCTTTAGATGTCTACATAAGAGTGTCTACAGGTATAAAAGGTGTCTAGGTTCCTACTATAATCAATGAAGTTTTACCCAGTACAGTGAGCGGTGGCTCAGGTTTAGTTCAACTGATTTAAAGTAGACCTCTGAATTTGGTTAACTAAACTGCATTTTAAACTTTATGAACTGTGTTGATTAGATTTCCAATAATCTGAGATCAGTTCTGCCTTTTCTATCTCCAGTTTATAACACCAATACCATTTATGTCCTGTTAGTGAATATGGATGTCTTGCTGTTATCTGGAAACCACCAAAGAGCTTCTGTAGCCTTGCAATAAGCAACACAGCAAAATTTTGCTTCCTGTATGGGCTGCACCTGTCATAGTTGTTTGTATTTTGAACATTTAGCATTTGTAGTTACACCTCCAGGGCTAATGAAGCCCTGACCGATAAGGCAAAGTCTAAACACAAAAACCACAATATGCTGCCCATAAATCCCACTCAGAAAACTGCAAATTTACTGTCTAAGAGAAAACAAGGATTCAGTTTCATAGCCAGATGCAACATCAAATCACAAGTCTTGATCAAAAAGTGTCAGAAGTTTCATCTTGACCTTTCCTCACTGACTGATGTTTTCTCCAACCTGTTCGCATCAGCACAATATGGTCCTTAACTTGCAAGCTGACAAACATGTCTTGGCCACCCCTGGATGAAGTATTTACTCTTGTAGGTTGACATGATGAAAGCTGAGTGACAGTAGAACAGTAAAATCTCTGCAATCTTTTCCACATTATTACCCTCTCTTGTGGCCCAGTACAGAGACGGGAGGTTCAGCACCCTGCTTGACGTGAAGTGGTCAAAACAGAAGTGAAACTGCTGCTGGTGACATTTGTAAACTGTGCCGTGAATAAAGTAGTGCAAATCATATAAACTGGTGTTAACACCGTCCATGCAGTTCAAGGCTTTCATATGAATCATCTTCAGCCAATCTCCAAACAAAATGATATAGAGTTGACATTTTTAAAAGTGATCCAGGAAACTGAGAGGTTCTATTCATTCTGGAGTGACTTTTGCCACTGCTTTTAATGGGAAAGATTATGAAGGCTCTTTAATCGGGTGAACACGAAGGAAGGTATAGATCAGCAAATTTGAGGACTGAGGAGTCTAGGACACCACAAGCCTAATAATTATTTCAACTTGGTGTTTTCTTTGGCATGCTTACAAAATTACTGAGGTCTCCTACTGAATGTTCAAAGCTGGAGAACTCCCCATCTGTTGCTGTTAGCTGTGGTCCCAACTGTTCACATTTTCAAGAATGTGCCAAAGCATTGAGTCACTCATTTATTATCTCCAGCATACTGTTTTCAGAAGCTTTTAGAGAGCTCAGTTTCACAGTTCAGTCTCACAAAGTCATTGTTGAGGCAAATCCTTGATACTGGTGAAGACTTTAAAAGGGAAGTTTGGAAATTTTTGTTGTTGTTACTTATCTCTGTAGGAGCTGATAGAGCCATGTGTAAGTGAGGTTCACAAAAATTATGTTTTCATCCTTTATAATGAATTTATTTTATCTTGCCAAGCAACTCATCTGGAACCTGTCTTCTCATTTTAGTTACTTGACCTTAGCAAATGGTCTTTTAGGACTATCATTGAATATCATGAATTATAATTTATATTAATTTTATATTTATGATATTGTCAGCAGATGCATAGTATGAGACACTGTGAAAAAAAATACAAGATGTAACACCAAAGGGTTGCAAACTAAATAGATGATTGATTTGCTCTTTGTTCTTCCGTACATTACTTAATGTCTTACAGTGTATTTTTGGTCTATTTATTCTACTTCTCCTTAAAGTCTAGCTTCTTTAAACTTAGCACTTAGTAACAGGCCTGTGGCCTAAAGTGTGTACAGTGTCTCACAAGTGTATCTACAAGATCCAATATCCTTACACAATACAGAGACGTATAATCCAAGGAGACAGGTAAACATGTTTTTGATATTCAAATTCATTCATATAGCTAGCTATCAATACCTCAGAAAAAAAAAGTAATCAATATTACATGTATATGATAGAATAAAACATGCAATATCTTTCAGGAATCTCTCCTCATTAAAGAAGAGACCGGAAACTATTCTCTTCTAATCCAGTTCAGGCTAACATTACTCTATGCACACATATATAACAACACGTCACTTGCTTTCACCTGTGAAGGGTGGTGCAATGATCCTATACCATGCAAGACCAAGGCTGTCAGCCTATATGGTACCATACAGATATAATATTGACATACAGCCGAGATCTTAAGGCAGAATATTCCATCTGACACTTTATCCAAATCAAGAGGCTGTCTCAGCTCAGATGTGCATTGTGCAAAAAAGACATACAGGGCTTCTAGATCCCAGCTGGCTCATGAAGGGCCAATTTGGATTTGCCTTTACTGCACTTCAGAAGGTTGCTGTACACACATACAGTATATAGGGGATTGAGGGGTGGGAATACCTTACCTGAAGAATATTTATGTCCCATTACAACAGAATGTGCAGACTGCACTCTTTAATTAAGCAAATACTTTTGTGCTTTTCTGTTACTGAAGAACTACGGTACTGAGTGGTTCTGTGACTTAAGTCTGGTAGGTTTGAAGACAGTGCACAACATCAGCTATTGGCCTATCAGATAATACTTCTCTCCACAAACCTTTAGAACAAAATTTCATATTTACATGACAATATGAAGCATTCCAAGTAGTTCAGCAAAGGCTATCAAGCACAATTTCTTTTGCCTGTGGAACTTTTCCAATCATTACAGTCAAAGGAACTATTTAATCCATGTAACACAGTCCTCAGACCTTCAAGCACTTACAAATTTGCTTAATATTTTAAATGGGTGTAACAGCATTGAAGACAATAAAGTTACTAAAAATATGTCATTATGCACATCTGCAGGATTTGACAGAAACTCTACAGCAATGAATATTACTCTTCTCCGGAACATTCCATTGGCAATAGCTTCATGTTGCAGCTCTGCCTCAGTCCCTTGCCACAGACACTGTGCCACATGCTCTTGTCTGACATGGTACCTGCTTAAATTGATATCATCATGGCCTCCCTGTCTCCCACTTACATCAGGATACATCTAACCCATATGATCCATAAGCACTCATATGAACAAAAAAAAAGGCAAAAGATTCAGGACTGTAACAGTAAAGCCCAGACAGTGTGGTGAGCATGAAAACAACTGTTATGTATTTTAAATCATTTATTGTCATAGCATGAAGTGAATGCTATATGGAACATGCAAGATTTGGATAAAATTAATTCCTATTCCTCCCCTGAGTGGCAGGACTTGGAGCTCAAAGGCTGCTTCCACAAGTTGTAGGCAAAAGAATAAATTGATATAACTTGTTACCGTTACCACATTTCCTTCACATCGCTACCCCATCAGCTAAAGTTATTTGAAGTCAACTGATACAGCTGCACAAATAAAATGTTCACCTGAATAATACACCATAATTTTGTACTGTGTGCTATTGCCCAAAGCAAAAAAAAAAACCCCAAAACTACAAAAAACACCCACTTTATCTCTATTACCTTAATTACTTCTATTACCTTAGTTTCCTAATAAAGTAGTAAAGAATATCGCTCTGTGGATTCCTTTTTACTTCTAGGTAGAGTATATTTCTGCGCAAATTTCAAACTATGTCAGGAATTTTTCTCAAACCTTGCACTAAAATGCTATTTTCTTGATTCTTCAGTCAAATAGTGACACAGCCAAAATCTTCAGGGTGAGATGCTTTTCTGAGCAAAGAGTGGGAACTGTGGGATGAGGAAACAGGGAAGTCTGACCTCCAGCAGCGAGGGAAAAATGCTCCCAACCAAGAGGGCTCTCCACGTCATACCACAGAGCGGTTGTTACCCTTCCTACTAGGTAATCAGCTACTTTAATTGCTCATAATCCACAGAGATCTTCAGATGGTGCATGAACACTCTTCTGTTATATTTAGAGGTGAAGGAATTTATCTAGCTAAGGATCTGGCTTAAATTCAATGAAGGAAAACCACGAATTTTTAAACAAGTTCTCTGACGACATAACTGGAGAGCACATATCTGGAAGAGACAAGTCCTTCACTCTTAACTAAAACTGTGATTCTGTGCAGTGAAGTGAGAACACTGCCTTGATTCCACAGCAAAAATACAGGTGTGGAAGTAGAAGCTCCCTTAGCAGGGCTTATATTTTCTAGCATTGTAATTCTAACTTGTTTCTTACAAGTTTCTGGGTTTGGAGGTCACATATAATTGCCATCCTCATGTGCATGCAAGGGAGAGATACTTTGGTTACAATTAGCATAAATAATTACAGGTACATAAAAAGGTCTTATAAACCTTTATAGGTCTTATAAGAAAGCAGTTTTTGTGCCCTATGTTCTTGTACACCAAATTGATTTTCAGTTCACACACCCTCCTCTTTGATTTCTCCAATTACCAACCTCAGCTTAATTTGCAGCAAACATACACAGCAGGTGAAGATGAGAAAAGGGCACTTACTTCTGACAAACATTGTGAATCTCCCTTTTTCTTTTTAATACTGGGCCCTAATCTGCACATATAATCAGGTAATTAAAGCCTAATGGAATGTAGGGTAAATTATAATGACTGGTACGGCTAAGGAAAAAGATGCTTCAGAGCACTGTATTAAAGCCTGAGAACAAGAGAAAGTTATTCTGCCTTACCAGGCCACTGACGGATGGCTACAAATTATAAGCCGTTAAGGAATTTTCAGAATGAATTGGGGATAGTAATCTCCATAAAAGAACCATCAAGAAAATTCTTTATCCTAATTAAAAGAGAGGCAGACTTGTGCCTCAAACTGCAAGATGTAATTGTCTAGTCATGGGGAAAATGTATTATTCATCTTGTCCCAAGGCACTGAATCCCTTCCCAAGTGTGATCTTCTGTAGCCTCAAGAATATACCAGTTACTTTAGGTTAATCTCTACCATGGTGGCTATTAAATTTCAAATTAGTCTTGAGCAGCCATTCTTTTCCTGAACTCTATAACAATCCAAAGCAAACAGCCTGTGACAAAACAACACTGCACAAGACAAAGCAGAGGCATCCAATATGTGCATATTGGCACTGCTGTTGCTGTCTCAAGCCCTTGTATAGAATGAGAGATGGCTGCATCAAAATCTGAATCCATCCTCTGAGAGGAAGCTTTTAGAATAACCACAGAAGATTTTGGTTTAGCAAACTTAATCGTGGAATAAACGTTTGGGAAGTGAACAAGGCAGTTAACGCATCTCTCCATTCTTGCTCATTTAAAAGCTATGGCTAAATGAAGGGCTCCACGATATGGTTTCAGATATGCATAATTGAGCCTAATGAATGTTTTAGTGGTTTACTAGTAATTCTTACAGTAGGATTTCACTGTAAGGCAATATTACAGGCAACCTTTACATAATGTATCCCAGTAAAATTTAGCTGACAATCCTATTTAATTTCTTCCTTTGGCACCTTGTTTAGATTCCCATCTTAAGTAGGACTCTAAGATACACTTTGGCAGAAAGCTTCCCTGCACATAACATCCCATTTAAAAATTAATATCTTGCTGCCTCCACTAATCAAAGCTGGAAGAGTTTACATCACTGTTTTAAGACCAGAGTGCACGGTTCATTAAAATCCAGCTTCACTGGGCTTAAATCAGAGGTGAATGCAAATAGGTCCAAGGGAGACTGAGCTCTTATTGCTTTTACTTCTTTCCTACTCCCACAGACTCTGATTCATATACATCGCAACCTTTACACGTGACCTTTGTAATTTGGCCCATGACTTGTAAGAACAAAGTATCTTTGCTGTTTTATATTTCATATGATCTCATGATAAAGGAGAACACAAGAAATCCAAGGACCATTCTTTTAAATCAATGTCATTGTGCTTTGACCATATCACATCATTCTGCTAGACTCTGAACAAGTAGATTATAAAACCTTCATGTAAGAGCAGTGATCCAACTCCAAAAATGCTGTAAACCACAACTGGGATATACATAGCCTAAAAGATGCAGATTCTATACTAGAAAAAATCACGAAGATGCAAATTCCCCTACTTAAACTTCAATAGATCAGCTCTGAATTTGGTTCATGAAACCAGAAAAATCACTCTCATAACATATGTTGCTCATGCAACATCTGTTACACCAGATGGATTTGTCACTGACCAGGCAGAATAAAGTTATTGCAAACACTGCAGGAATCAAGTAATCCATTTTACTGTTCAGAGGCTCGATCTGGCTTCCCTTTCTAGATTCCCTTGACATGTCCTAGCAGAAAGGTCCAGGAGCACTAATGATGGAAAAACTCCTTAAATCCACCTTATTTGGCATAATTTTTCATCCTAATTTGTCCACCAAATATGTGAATTTCAGAAACAGCTCTTTATTAGTTGATACATTGATTCTGATTAAAATAATTGGACAATTATATGATTAACTGTGAAAATTGTCTTCACCAAGCTGATGTCAACACATTAACTTGTTGCCATGCCAATATTCACCTTGCAATTTTCCATATGCAAACAATTCTAACAAAATCAAACACAGATATCTTGTTTTTACTTGTCCTTAACTGAAGTTGCCACATTATTCTGGAAGAAAAGGCGACGTCCATGTCACTATATCTACTGTGCAACTCATTTGCATCTGGTGTTTTTCTTAGGTCCACGCTTTTTCTGACTGCATTTATGTAAAGTTAAGAATTGAGTTTCTCATTTAAGCTCCCTGATTCAACTGGACAGATTGTGATATAGATGAATGTTCAATGCTTTTGGTAGCCAGCATAAACAAAACCACTTTATTACTCCAAAAGCAAAACAATTTCTTACCTAAAATGTTACAAAACTGACATAAGTGAGCTGCAAATGGGGTTTATTCCATCTGTGGCTGCTGGAGGGTTCTCTGCAGTAGAACCTGCCCACTTTGAGGGCTCTATCAGCTTTCATCCTCTTACTTTCTATACCAAAATTGCCTTGTGTTTGTGCCACCATCCAAAGGGACCACAACAGGCTGGAGAAATAGGCTGATAGGAACCTCCTGAAGATTGACAAAGGGAAGTCCAAAGTCCTGCAGCTGGCAAGGAACAACCTCAGGCACCGGTGTATGCTGGGGAATCACCAGCAAGAAAGCAGCTTTGCAGGAAAGGACCCGGGGGACATGGTGGACGCCACATTGAACACTAGCAAGAGATGTGCACTTCTGGCAAAGAAGGCTAATGATATCCCGAGTTGGAGGAGGACAAGTGCCACCAGAAGGTCATTGGAGGTGATCCTTTTCCCTTCTCCTCAGCTCTGCACTGGTGATCCACATCTGAAATACCATGTTCAGTCCTGAGCTGCTCAGTACAAAAGAGACATCAACATACTACAGAGAGTCCAGCAAATGGTAGCAAAGATGATAAAGGGACGGGAAGGTCTGTCCCACAAGGAAAAGATAACAGAGCTGGCAATGTTCAGCCTGAAGAAAAGAAGCCTCAGGGAGGATCTCCTCAAGGTATATAAATATCTAAAGGGAAGGTGCAAAGAAGACAGAGGCTCTTTTCAGTGGTGTGCAGGGACAGGACATAAGGCAATGGTCACAAACTGAAACACAGTACGTTCCCTCTGGACATCAGGAAACATCTCACCTGTGAGGGTGACAAAGTAGTGACATGGGTTGCCCAGAGAGGTTGCCCTTCCACTTTGGAGGAATTCAAAAGCCATCTGGACATTGTCCTGGGCAACAAGTGTTGGGTGATCCCACTTGAGCTGAAATGTTGGACCAGATGACCTCCAGAGGTACCTTCCAACCTCAACCATCCCATGATTCTATGAAAAAGTTTCAGTAACAGCTTCCCTAGCAGCTCAGACTTCAAAATGGATTTTCACATACAGCCATGACAAACTGATAGAGAGGTAAGGTTAACAGCCTTTTTACAGTAAATTTTGTCTCCAGTTACTAAAGGCAAGAAAATGCTATTAAAGGAAGTTGAGATTAGTCTTTGTGGTGGGTTAGCCATGGCTAACAGCCAAACTTCCACCGAGCTGCTCAATGTTCCCCCCAGTCAGCATGACAGGGGGAGAAAATATGGCAAACAGGAATCAGAAATATCGTGGGCTGAGATAAAGGCAGGGAGGTTGCTTCCCAATTACCATGATAGGCAGAACAGATTCAACACAGGGAAAAATAATTTATTGCCTCTTAAAATACCTGTTTAATTATTGATTCAGGTAATGAGAAACAAAGATAAACATTAAAATAACAGCTCTCCCCTATCCCCTCTCTTCCCAGGCTCAGCTCCACTTCTTCACTCCCAACCTTTCTACTTTTTCTTTGCCCTGAGTGGCACAAGGGGATGGGGAGTGAGGGTTGAAGTCTGTCTGTAATACCTCCTCTCTGCCACTCCTTCCTCCTCACTCTTTTATTTGCTCCAGCCTGGGGTCTCCATGGGCTGCAGATCCTTCAGGCCATATCCAACCGCTCCATCATAGGGTCCCCCATGGGCTGCAGCAGGGATATCTGCTCTGATACAGAGCATCTCCTCTTCCTCTGGTCTTATGTTACCTGGATGCCCAGGCACTTACACCTACTACAGCCTGGCATAATCCATCTCATTTTGGAAAACTGTGTTGCATTTTAGCTCTTTTCCCCTCCAACTCTTCAATTATTGTTTCCATCAGAATTACTCCAAAAGTGTGACACACTGTTGAACCCAGACGTTAGAGTTTGCAACCCATTCCCTTCTTTGTTCTTCAATAATAAATGTTTAACAGTATGAAAGAAATAGTTATGGAACAACTACAAGTAAAGAGAGATAGAAATAGTAGTTACAAGGGGATAGTCTTACAAAGCTAGGATATCAGTCATAGTAGCATCTTAAACATCTGGAATAGACTATCAGTGTTCAACTACAGAGGATCAGCAATGCTTATCAGTGGACATATAGCTGTATAAGTAAGTCTTAAATAATCCCATACACATAAAACAATCCCTTAGATGGATGTTGATAACTGTAAAATACAGGAGAAAGGATAGTTCTCTGTTGCAGGTAGAGGTTAATTCTTTGGAAACTGACAGCTGTTATTACTGAATTACTTAGTTTCACTTTACAATAGACTTGCAGAAGTCAACAGAACAATTTGCACAGGAAAATCAGGAAAATTTATTATTAAATCTCATTTACTCGTTTATATCTCAATGGGCTTTTTTATCTGTAACTATAAGATTTCACTTTTTTTTTCCCCAAAACACAGAATTCCAGGGCTCTGAACATCCCTCTAGTTACCAAAATTATTAACTTGCTTTAACAACACAATGAAGAGAAATTAGTAAACGCAATAATCTCTTTTCCTCTTAATCCCTTTTAATTTGGTCACATGAAACTTATGATTGAAAAGTGTGCTAGAACTTTATGATCTCAATATCATGTAGATCAAGAAAAATCACAGAATCACATGGAATCACAGAATGTTCGGGGTTGGAAGAGACCTCTAGAGATCATCTAGTCCACATCCCCTGCCAGAGCAGTATCACCTACAGTAGGTCACACAGGAATCATTGTCCAGACAGGTTTTGAATGTCTCCAAGAGGAGACTCCACAACCTCTCTGGGCAGCCTGTTCAAGTGCTCTGTCACCCTCACAGTGAAAAAGTTTTTTCTAATATTTTTGTGGAACCTCCTGTGTTCCAGTTTGTATCCATTGTCCCTTGTCCTGTCATTGGACATCACTGAAAGAGCCTGGCTCCATCCTCCTGATACTCACCCTTGACATATTTATAAACATTAATGAGGTCACCCCTCAGCCTTCTCAGAGGTTGTTTTGTATATCATATATATATGACTTATTTTCATTGATTCAGATTCATGATTTTTGCTGATTATTACATATTTCAAATAAGCATACTAAAAAGTAAATATCTTTTCAGGTCTCCAAAGGTCTGCTCATTAATTTCAACCAATGAAAGTTTCATTACCCATTCAGGCGCAGAAGTCAAAGTTAGGCCCTCTCCCACATAAGAAACTCTGAAAGCTGGTTAGGATACACACTCGTGTCACACTTGCAGGCAAAAGGAGTCTTGAATTATATCACTTCAGTGACAGAGCTTCAAGGGCAGAGAATTGAAGTTTTTTTCTCCCTACAATTCATCTCCAAAACAGTCTGGTGCTGAGACACTGTCCAAGGAGATAGGACCAAGAAAAGATGGAATTGAAACCCTTTTAGTCAAGCAAGGGATATGAAACAATCTTCTACATCCTAAATAAGTTGCCTTACATGCAAAGTTGAACTATGAAAGGGGGGAAATCTATCTAGGTCATCCTGTGCCATGAAACGACCAAAAAAAATCACCCTACTTTCATTATTTGGAAGAAACTAGTGAAGCACTTGTCTTCAGAACACAGTTTCTAAATCAGTGGAATTTCCAGAAGAGTGTAATTCAAGATGCATGTTGTTACCCTCAAAATCTTCTTGAGAGTAGAAGAGAACACACTGTATATATGGGTCTTAACGTTTTTTCTCAGTCCAGAAGGAACAAACAAAAGATAATTTTGAATGTTACCCTGTTGTGAAAAAAAACCAGAAGGGTGAGCTCAGGTGACAGTACATGCTGGCAGAAATGCTCCTTGGGTCATCTGATGGTGTCCCTTGTGTTGGTGCATGGGGTTGGATGCTCAGGGGCAGCACTGGCCAATGCTTCTCATCAGGCCCTGTGCTCTTAACAGCCTCTTAGTCTCCCATCTTCCTGCACTGTGACAGCAGAGCTCAAAGATAATCAGGGTCTTTTCCTTGCACAGGACCTGCTGCAAGAGCAGATAATACTTTTAGGCTCTACAGCTGTCTATTTTAATGGCCTGCAGTCGAGACTGGCTCCCCATTATGCACCCAGCCATCAAACAACAATTTCCTGAATTGTTTTGGATTTCACTGAATTTCTCCCAAGAAGAAAGACATAATCACTACCTGTCAGCAACTTTTGTTTTGGAGATTGCAGGAACTTTGTTAGCAACACAACCTTTAGCTTTTATGTTATGGACAGCACTTGGCCATGTATTGTGAACTATTGAAGTCCTGCTTGTATTTCTTGACCAAGTATTGACAATATTTAAATCAGACAATGAAATAAACATTGCTGCTGCCAAACTTGTGATTGACCAGAAGTATAAGCCTAGATTAAGAAAACCTGAATTAATCAGAAATCTGTGGCTCAGGACCAAATCTATTAGAGAAAAGACAACTAGAGGATAACAAGAGAGGAAGAAGGAGAAGATCCTGAGCTGAATGTCTCTGGTTTATCTCCTGCACTTCCCCTGCTCCATCTTCAGCTCTGGGGATGGCCCCAAAGGGGACCTTTCCAGTCATTGCCTGACAAATCATAGAATCATAGGATGGTATAGGCTGGAAGGGACCTTAGAGATCATCTAGTCCAACCTCCCTGTCATGGGCAGGGATCCCTCTCAACTAGGTCAGGCTACTCAAGGCTCCGTCCAACTTGGCCTTGAACACCTCCAGGGAGGGGCCAGCCACAACGTCTCTGGGCAATTTATTCCAAAGTCTTGCCACCCTCGTACTGAAGAATTTCTTCCTACGGTCCAATCTAAATCTATTCTCCTTCAACTTAAATCCACTTCCTCTTGTCCTATCAGTGAACACTCTTGCAAAAAATCCCTCCCCACCCTTCCTGTACGTTCCCTTCAGGTATTGGAA
>NW_009715297.1:0-65148 GCF_000703405.1 Apaloderma vittatum
TTCTATGATTCTATGATTCTATGATTTTGGGAGGCCACAGAAAAAAAATACTCTTATTGAAAAATGTAACCTACTCAACCTCTCTGTTTTGGTTGTTGTTTATCAAGCCAGACCCAGTGGGTCCAGAATATCTGCTGGAGCTTCCAGCTGCCAACGAGATGGGTGACACTGTGCAGGGGACTGCACAACGCTGGACTCACAGCAGATGAGTGCTTAATTCCAGTCTTTTCCCTTTCATTCAGTTATCTCCATTTTCAGCACAGGAACTTAAAGGGAGAGGTATCAGACTGTACTGCCAGGAACAGACCTAAGACACACCAGACACGGAAGGAACATGGGGAAATGGCTGCTTTTTCTCTAATTTCTACTGATGTTGCCATTAGCAGCTTCCCTCAGCTCACTGCTGCTAATCTTCACACCCACAAGCGCTCCCTCAAACCAATTCTTCCCCACGTAATCTCTGTTCCTCCTTTTACTCCTTCAGTTCAACCCTACTGAGAACAACAATATCCCCCTGTAAGAAAGATGAAGCGAGCAAGGTTGGAGAGCATGAGCCTCCTCCTGAAAGCAGTCCCACAGTCGGCAACTCTGGACAACAACATCCATTTTACTAATGACTGGAATAATGATGGCATTCTTGTTAGTAACTGTGGAGATAACAAGGCAAACACTAGTCGTAATTATTGCAAAATGTGCAGAAGGCAATTTAAAATAATAAACGTTTCAAATGCAGAGAGCACAGGCGCACACAAAAGAGCCCGTCGTTAGCCGGATCTCTCTGCCTGTGGTGTACAAGGGCCTTCCTGATTGCATTGTCTGGAGCAATATGTCGTGTGGTGGTGCTCGAATTTAACAACACCGGGTCCCCAACACACACTGCTGGAGTAAGCGGTGTGCGCTGGGCCCTCTGCTTGCAAGGGACCCTGTCAGCTTTCCTGCCAAAACAGAAGAAAAAAGTTTGACCCAAGCCGTCAAGGAGGGGAAGAAGATGCTGTTGTTCATGGGAAGGACAACCCCAGAGCTGGGGGGCTCCAGTGTTTCTGTGGGCTTGTGTTGGCAGTGGTCTTCGCATACCTGCAGCCACCCCATACAGGTTCCATCCCAATACCTGGCCGTGCCCTCTGCCTGGACGTGCATTTCACATTCAACAAGCTTGGCACTGAGCGAGGACACCTCTTTGTCATGGAAGAATGCTGGTTCCCATATACAGGTCAACCTTCGCTCTTACGTAAGATAGCATTTGAAGTACAACATGAATCATGGGCAGCAGCAGGAGATGAGAGGCCAGGAAAGATACCAAAGAGAGGGGAGAAGAACAAAAGTGGAGTAAGAATGAGGGGTACTGCAGAGGAGTGAAGAGGATGAGGAAAGCCAAGGAGAAGAAGAGCGTGCCCGGGAGACTCATTTAAAAAGCTGAAGGATCCCTGCCAAAGCAAACAGTTGGACATGTAGGGCTCTACATGTCTCTGGTTAATTTTGACCATCTGGCATTTATTGAAATTGCTTCCCTTTGTGTTTTCTATGATGAAGTGGTTTTGTATTCCTGCTTTCTCTCCCTCCTTCTCTCCTCTCTCGTTCCAACATGTAGCTTCTTTTCTGCCTTTCATCTCACACATCCCTGCGATAGCTATTGAGCAAAGAACGTGACCGTGGGGAATAAGTCCCAGGGGAGTACCAGGGATGGAGAGCAAATGCCTGCATATGGGCAGCCATGGTCCATGGGCTCTGCCTGCCCTGCTACCCCTCACCTTAAGTATTTTGCTTCCCTTGGCTCTTAGTCTGGGAAAGTAACAGACTGAGAGGAAAGATGGAAAGAGAAATGAGAGCAGAAGTTGAACGGGAGAACAGAAAAGCAGGGAGAAAAAAAAACCTTTGAAAAGGTGCAATTGCAAAGTGATGACAGGCTGGTGGAAGGGAATTAGCAGAGAGGAGGGTTCTGTTCACGTCCTCCTCTCCCTAAACTGCCGTGTGATTAGAAATAAGCCAAAAGAGCCATTTTGTAGGGAACTTTGGCATCAGCCGCTCTCCTGCAACAGGGGTGAGAGACTGAAATAATCAACATTTTCCACGGAACAGAAATGCAAACATTCAAATTCACATCTTAACTGACAGTTTCAGTCAAAATACATCACCCTGACGTTCTTCAATTAGAAAAGATTCACAGACTCATTTCACAGCATAGCCTGCAATCCCAGGCCAGATTATACAGCCACACTGCCATATCTTATATTTCCTGTAAGTCAGCAAGAAACCTCTGAGGCTCACGACACGCTCCCAAGCCTATTGCAAGGAGAAGTCTTTGCAGTAGTTTTTCAGAAATCCTGTCCCAGTGGCAAAGAAAATAAAAAATATGAAAGCAACACAACCGCGAGGGTGGGGAGAGGTTTCCTTTGCCCTGTTCAGCCTCTGAACACTTCAGAGCCAGAACATTATTCCTTGCAAGACCTTACCCAGCAAACGCACTCCTCCATCGCTCTGTACGCTGCCGCGATGCTCCTTGTAGCCACAGTGCTGGGAGGTTCGCGTGTGCTCTGAGGACTGCTGGCAGAAGCTCGGCAGCTCTGCTGGCACAAATTAGTGGAGCTGAAACTTTAGATCAGCGACAGAGAGAGTCTGCCTCCTGGGAGCAGTAAATTGCGACGCTGGTCCCTAAAGACCCTCCTTGCTATTAAGTGATTAATGAATTCATTAACACCTCTAAGAACACAGGAAATATGACACAGACAGCCTGCCTAGGCTTCGCAAAGTTGGGTGGTTTGAGGTTTTTTTCCCCCTTTTTAGGAACAGCAGAGAATAGTGACTAATTAAGCTATATGCCCCATGGCCACACTCCTACATCTATCCAGTGAGGGTAAGCAGAGTGGTAAGATTCTCTGTTTCATGCTCTAAGCAGTTTTTATTTGACCCATAACAAGATGCTAAAATAAGAGGTTTATTGCTATTATAAACCTTTCATTTGAAAGGGGAAAAAAAAGAGACTTTTTACTGTAATGGCTTTAAATGACTTTCCCAGCATTCCCAGTCCAGGGATGGAATGGTCCCAGGGTAACTGGGGGTAACAGTCGGGGTAAGGAGAGGGGGAGGAATTGCACAATGGTCTCTTCAAGCCCTACAGAGAGCCTTAATTCTTACCCTAAAGCCACAGTCACATGCTAAAGACCATTTCTCTGACAGTTTTATTTACCAAATGTAACATAACTAGCAGGCTAAACACTAGGGATAAAGCGTGAGCTGGGCTCAGTGTCTGACACCTGCATTAAATCAAGGCCTGAGGTTACCTCCCACTGTATATCAGCAGGACACTCCTGGTGCTCCCATGGCTCCAGCGAAGCAGCTGGTAATTCTTCCCTGCCACAGTGGTGACAAGTGCCTCCCACCCCCTGTGTGATCTAACCCCACCGACCACGGACAGAGATGCCCCAGCAGCAGTCTGGCAGGGTTAGCTGCCTCTCTCAGGAAGAGAAGCCCACACTGCACACTCTGAAGGGACAAAAAGCTGCTACTTGCAGCTCTTTTCTGTTCCTTGTCTTGGCCTTGCTTGTGCTTACATCAGATATTTGCTGTACTGTTGCAAAGAATGCAGGATTCATCTCTACAGTGACCAACTACTGCAGAAATTCCTTTCCATAACCTAAGTGGGACAGTTGTCCTTTACCCCAAAAATGGCACAGCGGCACTGAGGCTGGCTTGTGCCTTGGCCTTCAGTGTCCTGTAAGACCTGCTTTGGGAGCGTGACCCCATTTACAGCACAGGATGAGGCCGCTTGTGAAGAGCCACACCAGTCCAAGGGGACAAGAGATGCTCTGTATGTACCATTTTGTACCACTTGAAGGTAGATGGAGGTGGCAAGGAGTTATCACGCACTCTTGCTGTGGGCGGGTACTGGGGCTTCAGGAAATTTGAAATTGTGGAGAATCAGGCCCAAAACACAATTCGCTTTCAAAGACAGGTAGTAAGTTGGAGAGAGCTTAGAGAAAGTCACTACAAAGATTAAAGGGCAGGAGGTATTGATTTATGTAGGAAGATCAAAAGAGCTATATTTGTATATAGTAGTTTAGCTAAGTGATGACTAAGTATTTAAAGGGAGGAATTTGAAGGACATAAACCGAGAGAGGGACCATTAGGGTGAGTGCAGTGAAGAGAGCTTAACGGAAGCACTAGAGTGAAAGGAAAGGAAGGGAAAAGAGGGAGAACTCAGCTGCCTGCCTATGGTTGCTTTTTGGCAGAAAGATGTCAAGATCCCCATCAACACTGAATCCCAAGTCACATTTGGCAAAACAGCTTCCCAAGGCATTTCAAGCCCCATCCTGCACCTTGCTCACTGCAGCTCCACCACCCATGCAGCCCATGCCATGCCACAGCATCCAGGAGCATGACAGAAGGTCCTTAAGGGGACTCAGGGTGCCATCACAGCCCCTGCAGCACCCTTCAGCTTGGTGATACCAAGATACCTCAAACTCTCAACAGTGGGAGCTCTGTAAGTGCTCTAACTCACACAATACCCCACACAGATCCAGAAACAAGAGAGCTATATATCTCAAATCCACTTCTGAGGTCTCCACTGTCCTGTCCCATTCACTCCAAGCTCTAAACTCTTTTAAACTCCCTTAAACATTATTGAAGCTGTTGCTTCTTGTCTGGAAATAGTTTTTGCAAAGCACTAACCTGAGTATGGCACAAAACCTAAATCATCTGTGTGGTCCATTGACATCCCAGCTTGCATGGGACATTCTGCCTGATTCTGCTTTCTCACACTGCTCTACCTTAACCAAGCTACACAGGATTTACAGGGCTAGGTATGGGACCATAGCTGGAATACCCAAAGCCATTTTGTTCCTCAAGATAATTCAGACCCAGGTGAGAGTAAGTTAGTTAAAGTGACTTATTAAAAAGTGACCCACCCTTAGCCTTCCTCTGTGGGCTCAGGTTGGCAGATGTCTTGCTGGTGCTTCCAAGAAGAGCAGCAGCCAGGAGCATTTCAGAGACTGGTACCTTGGAAATCCTCCATGGAGAAGAAGCCTGTGTGCATACGACAGGCAAGAAACACATCTTTTCTATCCTGGGGAGTCTGGCAATGAGCCCCAAGGTACGAGGGTGTGCAGCACTGGAGCTGGTGAGGACCTGGAGGCCAGATGTTTCATTAAACAGCTGAATTTTTAAGTTACCTCATAATCTCATATATGCTTACTCTGCTAAATGCTGCAGTTGCCCGTTGTAGCAATGTGTAACCAGCCTTTTAGAGAAGGCATTTCCTACCCTGATGAAGAAGAGAAGAGAAGAGAAGAGAAGAGAAGAGAAGAGAAGAGAAGAGAAGAGAAGAGAAGAGAAGAGGAGAAGAGAAGAGAAGAGAAGAGAAGAGAAGAGAAGAGAAGAGAAGAGAAGAGAAGAGAAGAGAAGAGAAGAGAAAGGTAAGTAAGGAGAATCTGATAAGAAAGCCTGATTGAATTGCTCTGCCCTTGTCTGGGATATCCAGAAAACTTTATGGCCTCACTTCTAAGTCCAAAAACATCAACAAAAAGCTTTTGCTCTGAGACCAGTACAGACTTCCAGATAGTTTAGATCAATGCCAATGCTTTGCTCTCTGTCCACATCCTTCAACATTTTATCCACCATTTGCTGGACTGACACTTTTTGCTGGAAACATTTATAGACAGCTGAAAGAGAGGTCACACAATAAGTAAAAATGAGAACATGGCAGGTTACAGACTAGGCTAAACAAGATCAGACAGAAGGAGCAGGAATCATGGCCCCTCATGGAGCCACTAAATATATTTTTGTTACTCTATACTATCAGGTGTCAACAAAGTCTACCCCGATCGAAGACCTCTCGATCTGTGTGACCAAGCCTGGATTCAAGGGGATAAACCTTTGTACATAGTTGAAGCAGATGACATAACACACAGGCTGTTTTGTTCAGCCTTACTTGGTCCCTTGACCACAAGCTGTTCACCCCTGATCTACCCTGCCTAAGTATATTACTGTGGAAAAACACATTCTGATGCAACCAAGAGCAAGATAACACCTCTGGGAACTGGGGATGCAAATTACAGCTACTTACAATGTGAGAGATTACCTCAGAAAGCACTGACTAAAGATCCTTTCTGTGGAGTAAGTGAATATTCCTCCAAGCAGGGACAGGAACTGGGCTTTCCCTGGTTTGCGTTTACTCCCTCTCTTACCTCCCATTTTGCCCCTCTTCTACCTATGTTTACATGACTTCCATATGAAAAAAACCAAGCCCCTCCAACATTTTAAATAAAAGATCAGAGAGCCCTTGTGCAGAGCATACCATAGCTCTGATTCACAGAGCCTTTCCAGGAGATATGGGGATATCTTAGGCAAGGAATATCAACATGACAACTTCTAAGGGGGGCTGTGGGCAAGCGCGCCTGATGGACCACATGAGGTTCACATAGGATGCTCATAGATTTGGGCTCAGCACCAGTTTCTTGACTCCGGGAAGGGACTGGTCAAGCAGGACTCAGGGGTGACAACAAAGCTGCTGAAGGTTCAACCATCTGCAACCAGTTTGAGCAACCAGTCTTCTCTCACCACCTGCTCCCCAACGAACTATGCCATAGCCTTTGGTGTCCACGCATAGAGTGGAGACACCAGAGAGCATTCAAATGGAGGACAGACACATGGCTGAGAGCTGGAAAAACTTATAACTTAGCTCAGCTTGTTCAGTTTTTCAAAGAATTGCTTAAGAGATCACAAGATGTCTAGACATCTCTAACATGGAAATATCCTGGGTTGCAGGGGGCTTCCCAGACTTTTGACCACGACACGGTGAGAATCAATGCCTGGAAGTTCAGGTCAGATAAATCCCGAAATACGGTGCAATTTCAAAGCAGAGAGGGAAACCAAATACTGGTGGACCTCACAAGGGTGTGGACCCTCCTCGCTTGACATCGTTAGCCTAGCAGTAGATAACTTTTGAACAGCTAGGCTTTAATCCAGCTCCTGGGAGAAAGTCCAAACTCCAGGCTTGGCGGCAGCAGGGCTGGATGGCTCAGGACGTAACTCTGTGCCCCTGCTCCCTTCCTTCTCGCCTCAGCCATGACAAGAACAGGAAATTCTGTGTTATCTGTTCCTCAGCCTTGGAGCTCCTCATTAAGCCAGTAGCTGCAGTTCAATCTCATCCCCCAAGATCTCAGCTGGTTGCCTGCAGACATAAGGAAGGAATTAATTTATTTATTTTCCTCCTGCAGGCTCATTTGGCCAGACAGATGTTGCTTGCTATTTCTTTTTTTTTTTTAATTTTTTTTTCCTCAACTTCCTCTGAATCATCAGAGATTAGCTGCGGCTGGAGACACCACACTGGAGGCACAGCCCAGGTTTTGCAGATGTGCCAAAAGTGGGGAGTGGAGGGTCACCTTTTTCTGTACCCTTGGAGACCAGTTAGTGCCACCTTACCCAGTTACCTGGACATCATCTGCTGCAACGTGGGCCATAGACATGAAGGCTCAATGAAGTTTTGTTGCGATGATTGATATCACACGCAGAGTTCATAACCTGTACCTTGGATGCTCTAATCTCTCAAGTGATATCGCTGTCCAGAGCCTTGCAGAACTGCCTAAATAAACATATGTAAGAGTTTAAATCCAATCTCTTTCCTGCCCTGTCCCCTGTAAAACTCTTTGATGACTAAGCCCATTAGGGGAGGAGCAAATCTCTTCAAAATGTCACAGCTGATCTCTGCTGACCTTATCAAAGTGCAGGATCAATACACTGACCCATTCAGAGTAGGAAACCTTAAGGAAAAGCCAAAGAGAAGCAATTAAAAGAGCATTTCAAGAATGGAGAGGAGGGGGTAGAAATACCCCCTCTGTTACGTCTCTGGAGAGTGAAAAACAAATGAGCCAAAAGTAACCATGATGCTTAGAATTATCATACACATAATTAGTATTTGATAAAGCAGGAAATACAACATCCATTCATCATGCTGACAGCTGCAAAACCATATTGCAGGGCTCTCAAGTGTTAGTGGGGGGTGTGTGTGTGTGCACACGGCTTCAGCTTTGCAGGTACTAATCCATGTCGCCGGCTCAGGGAGCCGAACGTGCCGTGGGCTCTGCGGGGTGCTGGTGGCACATCTCAGGGACTGGTTCTGAGCATGCAAGGCGTGGTCATGTGCTCTTGACTGCTTGTATTCGAAGGCATCAGTAGAAGTTCTATTAGCAGCTAATGAGCTTCCAGCAAGTCTATGACTTCAGGCACACAGGGGCCTTCAGGCATCCTAGAAAGCTAAACTGACTTTCCTGACATCTGGAACTTGACCAACCCCACAATCTCATGACTGCAGCCAACGCTGTCATGGTTTCAAACCAGGCCAGTTACCACCAGTTTGGACAACGCCTCATCCCAACCCAAAGAGTTGGCAAGGCCGTTTCAAATAGCCTGCAGACAGAGAGCCTACTTTGGAGGAGGGGTATGGACAAGGACCAAGAAACAGCCCTGGGTACCCAGAGAGATGCAGCCAAAGGTTTTATGGTCAGAAACAACTCATTTCCTCATCCGTTATAAACCATAAAGAAGCAACTGCACTACCTAATGCCTGGGCCCTAAGATTCTCCATAAGGTGGAAAAGTATTTTCAGATAAATTTGCTATTATAACCTTCCCATTAAAGAGGGCAATCAGAAGGGTAGAGGCCTAGGGTGCAAAGAAGAGCTATGGTTCCCATGGAGGAGAGCTTAAAGGAGCAGATGACAGAGAAAACTAAAAAATCCAAGAGAGGAGGATTAAAAAATAAATAACTTGTAGGACTGGGGGCTCTGTCTAGAGCAGCTCTTTCTTTAGGGCTTTGCCCAAACAAGTAAGTTTTTTTCTTCATAGATACTTTTTAAGATTTACCTTTCCTCACAAGGCTGAACATGAGCTGTTTGCAAGCATCTCGGCAACCAAACAGGAAGAAATCAGCTTCTGCCTTGCCTGACAAAAATAGCCAAGCGCCTGATGGCGAAGCCACACACCCATCCTGGCTCTGCCTGGATGGAACGGAGCTGTGCTGCAGCCTCCCGCAGCGCGCATTGGTTGCCAGATTGCCGACTTGGGATAGGTCCCCATCCATCTGTCGAAGCAAAATTATTCCACTTGTAAAACACGAAAAAAGTTCCCTGGAGTACTGCAACTGTCCCAATTCCCATGTGAAGTGTCTCACCATCAACTGCAGGCTGCTCAGAGGAACAGGAAGGGCTCCGGTCCCAGCCCTTCTTCCTTCCCTCCCTTTTTATTTGCAGGCAAAACCACCAGCTCTAATTTCATCAACTTTTTTTTCTGGCCAGCTCTTCATAAACTCACCTCATTAACCCAACATAAGGCAGGATCCACAGCTCTCCAGCTGACCACTGGAAGAACATTGTAAACAATCTCCTTCAGAGGGAATCAAAAAAGCAATTAAAGAAAGTCTCTGCTGTCCTGGGAAATTTTCTATGCACTGGAAGTCTCATCAAACCAGGAGAAAGAAAGCAATAGCAAATTTTACAGTGCCATCCATAGCAGACGCAGATGGCTTCAGTGCCTAAATAAGCATTACATTAGTGCAAAGGAGAGGGGAAAAAAAATTAAACAAAGAAAAAAATATAACAGCTGTATCTTAAGCCTGGAGGCTGATGCTAAATCTATGTTTGTAGGTGCTTTCAGCACTGGCAATAAAAGTCAAGTTGCTTCCACGTTAAAGGGGCACTGCTGAGTGTTTTATGCACTGTCCTCAACCTGCTAATCATTTGGTGGGAACATCCTCCAGCTGTCCGGCAGTCTGGGGGACCTGCAGCAGAACAGGAGATGGAAGCAGAGGGGGAAAGCAATGAGGAAAAAACATTAATACTTAAAGCGGCATTTTGTACTGCTTTGAATGGAGTGTTCTGCTTAAAAAAAATTTAAAAATCAATAGCATGCAATAGCCTTCACTGCATTGACAGAGAGATCATTCACCTTCGTATCACTGCTGTCAAGCTAAGACCACAGCTCAGATAATTTCCCCAGCGCATATCCTGTAATTCTGCCAGGCAGACAAAAAGGAGGTGAAAGAATTGGAGGGCCTTGACTTGAAATCTTGAGCCCTCTGAATTGGAGGAGGCCACCAATGCCTCATGAGGGAGGGAACTGGAAGCTCAGACAGGGAAATCTCTGCTCTCGTCCCAGAGATGCTGGAGATTTTTCTCCATGCTCTGGAATAGAAAACGAGATTGCTGCCAGCAAAGATCACAGCTGACACAAATATTGGAGGAGCAGTAAACGATGACATGAATGGGTTGGTTACAGTAGGCAAGCTGTGTTGGCAGATAGGCAGGCTAAAAGTGGCCTTTAAAATATCCACATGCCAGGCTGGGCCAGAGAAACAAAAGATTATAAGTGTGCCTACAAGTGCAGGCATTTTGAGGAGAGCTTCCTAGGGCAAGTGGATAGCCCTGTTCCTGGAGGTGCAAACAAGGATGTGATGAGGAAGGAGGCCGTCCAAAACTGTGCAAGACCGACACCATGGCCCTGAGTCAACCTGCTCTCCATACCTGTAACCATGTCCAACCTGCAGCAAATTCAGCCACATGCTCGAGAGAAGAGTTTTCCTGAGTGAGGATCTGTCCTGCAGAGGGATGAGAACTGCCAAGGAGCAGCACTCAGGCAGCTCCCAGTGGTGCACCTGGTTTTCATAAACAGAAGCAACTTAAATCACATAAGATCCCAAAATACCAAGCTCAAATGATGCCGTGTGTTGGCCTTCAGGGGATTAGGTTTCTCACAATCTCACATGTCCGTTTTTCCTCTCGTCTGCTTTTTAAAAGCAACCAGTGAACTTTCATTCCTATAGTCTATGATGAAGTGCAAAATTTCCATTGCTGCCACGTCAGAGTTGTGGTATCTTCTTCCTCTTGTTAACCTGGTCAACATTTTTTATCACATTGATTTGTGGGTTTTTTATTACTCTGCATTATAACATTCACATCCTCTAAGATACCTGGCTACTTCAGCAAGCCCTTGTTGCCCTCCACAGCTACCCTGTCACTCCAATTTGAAGAATTATTATTATTTTCTGACTATTGTATTCACTCTCTATGAAATAGTTACACTGATTAATTAACAGCCCTTGGGTTTGCTCATAAAGCTCAAGTCTTGAGGCTGAGGAACAGAAAGGATGGCATTGAACAAGTGGCCAAGGCATGTCTGCTCTTACCAGAGCTGCCTGGGGATTTTCTATCAGGAGAACGTTGATTTCTTGCAAAAGAGACAACTCACCTGGGCGTGTCAATACCAACATGTTCTTGTTTCCGCTTGAAAAAATGACCTGAGTGTTTTGATAACATCAAAACATAATGTTTTATGATTTTGAGGGCATAGAATACTTTGATTTTCATTCTAAAACAACTTTTCACTTAGAAGTTTCTCTTATATTTCTATTGCTTTTAAATGTCAAAATTGACTCAAAATATGTAAACAAATTTTTAATGGTTTCACAGTGACATTTCAGAAAAAAATACTTAAATTAAACTCCAGAGTTTTCCCATAAAATGGAAAATATACTTCTTGCTCAGCTCTAGACATGAGCATAACACCTTGACAGGCTTTAATATGGTTGAGAGGACCTGCCCAGGCATGATGGAGAATGGGACTAACACGGGCTGCTGGAGGACATGCAAAAATGCAGGCTGAGCTGGGAAAGCAGAGGCAGAAGGACGAGCTGTGAGCAAACTGTAGATCAGAGTAAAGTGAATTTGTGAAACCAGGCAGGGTATCTGCACATGGGCCAGTTTTGAGAGAGTTTGGGGATGTGAATAGAGAAGCTGCCAAAGGAGGACATTTGAGATCACTCATTTCAAGGGCATTGCACTGAATCATTTTAAATCCCATCAATTAGTGAAAAATCCACAGATTTCCTACCCCCCAAAGCAGATCCCTTGCTGTGCCAGTGCAGAATTGTACACAGGTCCTTTTGGTGGCATCAAGGAAGAGATCTGGAAGCATCATCTCCATCAGCTCAGGCTGCTCTGAACCGTGGCTGTCTGAGAAAGTGGATCAGTGCTGAGTGGATGGCTGGGACAAAAGGTATAGCCATGCTCTAAAGCTCATTAATTGCTTATTAATTACCCCATTAATCACTGTGACACCTTTGTCTGCATTCCCAGCAGCACACTTGCAGTTAGCTGGGACCGTCACACTGATTCGTGCAAATCGAGCTCGTTTTGCTGCCTCACTCCAGACCATCCCAGGTCCTGAAGGATGAAAAAAACCCCAAACCTCCACACCTTACTGAGCATCCCAATGGCTGACACTGTGCAGGCAGGTTGGAAACCTGCCCCCTCCAAGGCAACGGACAGGCTAAGAAAATGCAGATGACGTAGGATAATGATGGTCTGATTTTGAAGTTTGAGATTCAGGCTTCAATTTGAAAAGCATCAACTTACAGAGCCTGTCCAGGGCTTTGCTGCAGCTTCCCATAGGCAACTGCAAGTTCCTATTAAATCACAGAAAGCCGTAAACCAATCATCAGGGAAAATTTCTGTTCCATCACCGGTGCTTTTTCTTTATTTTATTATTTATAGCACTCTCTGATTTTCAGCAACTTTTTTATTATAAAAAAAAATTATTTTCTTTGTCTGAAAATTGATATAAAAAGAAATCCATCTCTCAGCCGTCTTTTCTCTTAATGATGTTTACATCAGCAGATGGGGAAAAAATCACTTTTTAAACAGAATTTATTACCCGCTGACCCAAAGCTTTACCATATATCACTGTGGTTTCAGAAAGTTAGTTTCCACAGCAACATGATGTAACTCTCCAGCGTGCCTGTTAGCTCCTGATGTTAACTCTTCCATTCCTAGCCATATATTTTGTGAAGGGATATCTTGGCCACATGGTAGTCACTCAGAGACCTCAAAGTTAGTTAGAAGGGAAAGCTCAGGCTCAGTATCCCTGTGCAAATAGGTACATTTTAAAATTCCCTCATTTAATGACATACCAAGTAAAAGCTTCAAGCAAGAGAGAAAGCCTGCAGGTGTCCCAGCAAAGGGAGCAGCTCTGTGCCCACCAGCTAGCACCAGCTGGGTGGCTGTAGCACAGGAGGAAGATGATGGATGTCTGGAGATACCTACTAGCATGGCATGCTGAAAGCAAGCTCTTCAACACACACAGTAGGAACACCCAAGCCTTGTAAGAGGTCTTCCTCCATGCCCATCTTCTCCCACACCAAGCCAAGGATGCCAAGAGGATCAAGGAGCAAAACATAACACAGAAATTGGGGTACTTCAGAAGAAGGCAGGAGAGTCTAGGGGTTTAGCAAAGCTGGGAAAGGAGACAATACTTCATTTAAGCCTTCAAACCAGGTGGTGAATTCCTCTGTGGTGAGGAACTGGTGTGAGCATCTTGTCCTCTTCTCTATGTCTCGGTGTAGAAATACCCAGAGACTAGCAACCTTTGTGCCTGCTAACTGACCCCATGTGTGCAAGCATCTCCAGAGCTCTCTCTATTAGACAGCAGAGACCAACACATCAGAGAGAGTAAGCACTGAGCAATAAGCACCATTGACCCGAGGAAGGGAAGGGCTCAGGACAGCATAAGGCAGCTTTCTGCTTCTCTGCGGACTTTTGCTCTGAGACCAGCTCCATGCTTTGGCCCCACAGAAACAGCCAAGCTTCAGACAGAGGGGGCTTTAACAAAACACCTGATCATTTAGAAATCAACGTTCAGCTCCAATAGAGACAGTTGCACCTATCACTGCATTTACTGATTGCCAGGATGTTGATAAACAATTGATTTTTTTTTTCTTGCAGATGTCACCTGAAAGGAGTTTTATACTTCTCTCTACAGGGAGCAAGCAATAGCAAGAGCCTAACACAAAGAAAGCAGACTATCTTCTGCTAGATTTGCTAGGGCAAATAATTCCCAGTAGCAAGCAGCAGAGTAATAGAAATAAGTTGCTTCTACTGGGATTTGGGAGTCTACTACGGTGGGAAATGGGAGAAGCATTTACTCAGTGCTTTGGCTCAGATATCAGAATGTCACCCTGGCACCTCATCAAAGAAATCCAACACCTACAGCCCCTTGGCTTAAGTCAGATACAGAGCAATAACTGATCCACCTGATGAGAGATGTTAATCAGCTTTCAGTAAATGCCTGCAATAGGTCATGGGCCAAGAGAATAAAGGCTGTTGGTACTGTAAGAGACGTAAGACAATCCACAGAGACACAAACCATGCATAAGAGAAAGCAGACCCACGTAAGCCATGTTCCGAGAATACCATACACGGAGCACTTGAGAAAAAAAAAACACACAGGTGCTTAGAGAGGGCACAAGGAAACTGCAAGTTACTTGGCTCTAAGACTACTTGAAAATTGATGCTGTGTATCATGTTAGAAACCAGAGGACCATTTAGAAGAACGTGTATCACCTCAACTTGAGAAAACCTTAAGTAGCATTCACAAGAGAGAGAAAAGCACACAGGGCACCAATACACTGGAAATCAGACCCTATCAGCTCTGATCTCCCTAGAAATTCTGGTGTGTTGCAGCTCTCTCCTGGGAGAGTCCTCTATGGAATTCCAAACATACTGTGTGATCTGGGCATTTCTTTCTGGACATTAGATCTGCACATGCTATGCAACCATGCGCTGACATAGGCATAGCTACCGTTAGAGTCTACAGAGGTAGACCTTCCTATACCGGGCTCGGGACGCTCTCAAAAGATTACTGCAGGAAGTGTGATGCCATCATCAGTTTAGTACTACGGACCACAGTCTTTTAGCTGTTAAACCAGTGTAAATCCAAAGAGATGCCCTTGCTTTGTACTGGGGTAAATGAGAACAGCCCTTTGCTTCACTGAGGAGAAACATCCAAGACCCCATTGGTCTCCAGAAGTCTGACCCCTTCCCAGGCCAGCTGAGCCCTTCAGCGTGGCTTTGAGATGGACCCTCTAGATGGAGCGTGGACCACACTCGCCTCCACAGAAAATGAACCACAGACTGGAATAAGCAGTTCTCATGAGGAAAGCTTACTGCTTTTGCTCCCTGCCATGCCTCAGCCTTGTGAGCATCCAGCCTTGGAGACTGAGGTCCCAGTGTCATTGAGCCTGAGAAGGTGTAAACCCACATCCCTGGCACTGTAACCATTGGGACTGAAGGACAGGTAAACCTCGCCAGTCCTAAGATACTTCTCTCTTTTCTCCCTTAACTATGTCAAAAAAAAGGCCCCAGAATGGCCAGAAACCTCCTCCAACACACACAGAATGAAAGGCGTTTCAAAACCTGTTGCCCGCAGCCTAGAAGGATGCAGTGCAGCCCTGTGTTGAACTGCTTCTCAACTTTCCCAAAGCACAGAGCGTTCTAAAGCTGGTTAGCTTCATCAGTACACCAATAAAGGGCAGTTCCTGTCCTCCTCTGCCTGAGTAAAAGGATTTGTAGTATTTTCCATAACAGGAGTTTTCCAAAACAAGAGAGTCTCCACCTACAAATGCGTTTTGACTGGTATGTCAAATGTGTACTCATCACTACAATAATTATTAGTAAATATGTAACACTTCTGGAAAAGCTAACTCTGGAGGTTGTAACCATATTTAGCCCAAAATACTTGCTTTCATTGATTTCTTTTTTTTTTGCTAAAACAAACTCAAGCTTCCTTTTCTGCATTCTGTGTGGCAGCTCTTACATAAGTTAAAGTCTGCAGTAAAGCTGCTCTGTGCTAATAGGCGTAGGCTCTGCCAAAAAAGATACCAGATACATTTGCAGAGATATGAGCATTATACTGATGGGGTTAGTATTATTATCAAAGATCAGATACAAGATTAGTATCATTATCAAAATCAGCCTACCTATGCCATTTCCTCCACTTACCTTAAAATCCTTGAGTCTATCAGAGGATGTTGACCTTTATACCAAAAAATGTCGAGCAGCCTATTTATTAGAAATCTTCCAATTAGATGGCCTAGAAGGAGAAAGCTCTTCCAGAAGCAGCCCCCAGCCCATTCAGCAGGGAGGTGGTCCACACACTGCAGAACACACAAGCAGGTTGGAGCCCACGTCTACCAGCTTCAGGCTCACACAAAATAGTCTGCTTGATTGAAGATGTACTAATCGATCGGGCAGCGCAGTCATGAGAAGTTGTACAATTGCTGCCACGGACTGAGAGATACATCCATCATCACAGCTGGCTATGCCAGGCAGGAGCAACGTGTGCAGCAGGGCTTTAAAAATCTCGGCATTTTTAACAGTGCTGTCCCATGCTACCGGATGAGGTTTGTGATGGAGCTTGAAATGGAGAAAATCTCAGCAGCACCACACCATGTTGAGGACAGGATGGCAGTGCTGGGAAATGCGCTTTCTGACCCTGTACGCTGTGCAACCACAATGGATGCAGGACTTTGGGCTGAGATGTGGATGTGTGTTCCCACATCAAGGTCAGTCCTTTCCCAAAGCATTCCATACCTGTCGCTTGGGTCAGGCTATAGCTCATCACCGGCTCTGATGGTAATTTGAGACAGCAAAAAATGAATCTGTTGGGAAGAGAAGATGAGGATCCACAAACCACAAACCATGACTGTGGCTTAAGCTCTGGTAGGTCAGCTGTAGAAGAACCCCACCTACACTCCCCGCCCTTTGACACAAGGCATGCTAGCATCCAGTCACCACAGCTTGGCAGGCATCTGAGCAGGATTTGCCTGAGATCATCTGTCCATCCTCAGACCCAGCATCCCCCATCCATTTCCAGTGAACCTGAGGTCCTCACAACTTAACCACACTACCGTATAGCTGGGGTCACTTGAGATCTTGCCACCAAAGCTACCCACCATGGGCTGCTCCTTCACAGCCTTTCTGATGGATATTTTTGCTAGAGGGATCTGTCATTGAACGGCTCCAAAGTCTTGCACTTCTCGACTTCTGATGGAGTCAAAAGGAACATAAAATAAAACCAGCTGCTCTTTGCTGTCACAGCATAAGTGCATTAATGTCTTTTTATCTACATGGGGGCACTGCGGCTGACCTCTGTTTCCATGCAATTGGTGTTAATAAAATCTTCCTCTGCAGGGTGATAAGGGAAATGACAAGAGAAAGCTACACTTCAATTGGCATGTTTTACCTGAATTGAAATTTGAGTGCAAGTCTCGTGTTTCGTAAATACTTCCCTTGAAAACTCTCATCCATGACCCTCCTCTGAGATCAGCTTTTGGGCTGATTATTCCCAAAGAAAATACTCAGAAAATATCTATATAAGGCAGTCTCCAGCTTTGCCTTACAATCAGCAAGCCATCTTTGAAACACATATTTCAACAAGTTTAGGTTATTTTCACTGAAAAATAAAATCAAAATTGTCCAGAGATAAGTCATTAAAAGACCACATGGGAAAAAAGACACAGAACAGATCTCAAGTCTTGGCCAAAAACTGGTTAGTTTGAAGAAATTACAACAGTTGTTACAGCCCTCTTTTCAATAAGCATGGGTGAATGAGGACAGTAACTGTGGGCTGTAGCTGAGCGTAGGTGTCTAACAACTCCATGGGAGTAAGAAATGTTGTTGCAATAGGTGGAAAAGAAGAGAAGAACCAGGGGCACAGCTGAGCAAGAAACACACCTGGCTGGATTCCTGGATGCAGCAAAAGAGAGAAAGTAGCAGGTACTTTTTGCCTAGCTACAGAAACAAGAGGTAGGAGGAACACCTCTGAGGCATAAAGAGGTGTCTCACCGTGTGCCTAGGATATGCAGGGCAGCAGCAACGTGGAAGGGAAGCAAAGAGATGCTGAAGAGGGCCAGGTTAGCAGCAACTGCTTGCTGATGCCAAGGAAATTGAGCTGTTTTCCTGTGCCATCACAACACACACCCTGACAAACACCCACGGCTGTGTCTGTTAACTCTCTGATAAACCCGAGGTTATGCAGACACTATGGCTGTACCCCAAGGGCCACCTGAATGGCCAAAGTCCTCAAGCCCTATAGAAATTCTTCTGGAGGTCTTTTGCTGGAGTCTTGATGGTCTAATGACCAAAGCAAGATATGATCTTAGTACCTGTGCTGCCAACAGCTTCTCTGATGTTCCCTGTCTATATCTGCTGGCCCAACTTTTCCTTTTCCTACCTAAAAACTTACATCATTCTGCTTAGGTTTTCCTCCATGCTCTGGAAATCACTTTCATAGAGTGTTTTCTTCAGTTTCACACTACTTCTGCATTTTCTCTATAAATCATTTATTCACTTTTTTTTTTAAAATTGATATTAACCATTTTGCCAGAAGCTTTTCTAAGCAAGGTGCTATTAAGAACAATTGTATCTGTCCATACTAAATGAAAAGAAATGATGAATGTGCTTCATCAGTCAAGGCAGAAAAAGTGATAGCAATGTGAAGAGACAGTAAATAAGTATAACATCCAAGGAGTATTTCAAAAGTAAATCAAGTTACGGAGCAATTAAAGGAAATAGAGGATTTGTTTGTGATTACTAGTCATATTGCTTCTTCCATCCATACAGTCAGCTGTGCAGTATCAAAATGAAGAACTGACTTGCATTTTTAAAGTTTCAACGTTTCATCAGTAACAGCAGATTTTTTCCTATTAGGAGAACAGGTGTAAATCTCTCCCCTATTTAGCCAACTCTGCTGAGAAGGATCTCAGCTGTAACTTGATCATTAGATTCAAAAGGAGGGCAGCACAGAGACTACAGTGGTTGAAACCCAGCCAGGACCTCCCCACCCATAGACCCAGCAGAAGTTTTTGCAAGAAGTGTTGACCAGAGAGCAAATACAACTCTCTCAGCTCAGCAAATCACAACTGAATTAATTTACAATTTTCTTGGCACGTTTTTCTTGAGTTGTAGCAGGTGAACCCCCCTCTTCCAAGTCTATATTAAAGCAATGACAATAACGATTTCTTGGTCTATGCTATTCCAGCCCAATGCACAAACCATAGTACTGGTATTGAAAAAGGCGAAAATATTGACTGACACTGTCTAATTGATCGTGGAAGGCAAGTGATTATAGACTGGAAAAGAAGGCAGTGATTCGTGTAAGTTTTACAATTAATCTAATTAATAATCCTCAATTAATTTATTGCTATCTCTCAATAGGTAAAAAGGAGAGGTGTGACTTCTGCAGATCAAGACAGAGCCTAGCAGCTCTGACAACTACAGGGTGACAGCTCGAGCTTGCGAGTTTCACTGCGGTCCCACTTCTGAATCCAAAATCTGAATCCAGGAACCGCTTCTGAATACAAAACCCCTTCTGTGAGCATGGGGAACAGACCAACACCGCCTCAGAGACATTCCCTGACATGAAGTGCACTCACAGTCCTGATGTATCCAGACACAGTGCGGGGACAGTTGCCAAGAAGGAAGGACATGTCTCCCCTGCAAGGCGCTGGAGCGTAGCAGCCCAGCAGGGTCTTGCCTTCAGCTAGGAGAATGCCCTTCTAACTCTCTTCTGCTTGTTAAAGTCTTGTACACTTTGAGCTGCATGCAACCCTTTCCATCCTGACCAAGACACTTTGGAAAGTCAAATCCTGTGGCAGAAATTCTCATAAATAAACCAGACTTGGCCCTCAATGTGGAGTTTTTGCAGGGTTCATTGGACCTCTGTCTCTTCATAGATGAGCTCAATGAAATTTTTCATGAAGCATTTGTTGCAGAACTGAGATGGAGACTCCTTATCCAGCCTACAGGAAGGGTTTGACTACCCACAAGACTATGCTCTCTCTCTCAGGGTGGCCTGGGATTTTAAGGAGCAAGAATAAATCAAGTTTCTTTCATGGCAGCCAGAATGAAAACAATAATTAGCACAAGCAAAAAACTGCCTCAAGAGGACCCCAACCCCAGATTCTGTTAAGATCTTCCTTAACATCACAGCCTGGGCTGCAGCTCTTCATCTGCACTCTCACCCTCCTCTTTCCTACCTTGCTGCAACCTCCAGTCTCCTATGTGGTCACCTTGGTCAAAGTTCTAGCAGGGATAACACAGGGGTTCACATCACTACCTCAACCATTCTAATCATTCTGATCCCCTCATTAGGCACATCACATTTACTCTACGATGAGCTCTGCATAAGGACGGAGCAGGAGAGGTGAGGCAGCCTTTCTGGCCATCAGGCTCACTGCTCTGGGGCAGGACAGCCCTTCTGGAGATGCTGCTGTGTGAAGGAAGCCTCTAAGAGGCAGAAAGAGAAGCCAGAAGAGGTTAAAAATCAGGGAGGTTGGAGCAAAAGATACAGCACATTTGTCAGACACACATGTCAGTGCCAGGCTTTGCCTGGAGCCTCCCTATCAGAGGTTTCTTTCCTACTAAAAAAAAAAGTGTTGAATTAGAGTAGGGAAGTATATACTGTTGCTATCCTGCAAGAGCAGAGGAGACATTTTATGTATTACCCTCTCAAAAGTCAGACAAAAGATCAGCAATTCCTAAAACTTGCAAAAACAAACAATCAAAATAGAGAAGAAATATGATCTAAGGTTTGTAGTGTTTCAGTTTGATCCAGGGCAAACTTCGCCTCATCTGTAAGTCACTTGCAGCGACTGGATCTTTTAATTTAAAGAGAATATTTTAAACATTGCAGGCTTGCTGCTTGTTTTGTTTTAATCAAACGAGAAAATTAATTTTTAAAAATACTCCCTCAAAAAAGCAGGTTTTCAGTGGAAAGCTTCTGAAATGAAAAATTCTTTTGCAGGCTTCCTCTGAAGAGGAAAAGGCATTATATATTTTTCATTGAAATGGATGGTATCTGTCGTCTTTCCTGATGAAAGAGAACAGTGCTTCTGGACAAATCCTAAGCTGCAACGGAGGTGGCTTATAACCTGTGCAGCCCCAGCCAGCAGTGAGGAAATTGTATGAGGAGCCCAAACAGTGTTGCACTGCTGCTTGCTTAACTGACTCAGACAGATGTAATGAAGTTTCCCACCAAAGTGAGACTCAGAATAGAATCAAGAATAATTCAGTTTTATCTTAAATTAGGATGCTGTGAGATCAGAGCTGGACTTGTATACTGTATGTTTCTGCAAAGTTGTGTGGAGTCGTAGGAACGGTAGTTTGGGATTGTCAGTCTATGTTTTCCAGGATGCTCCTTTCCTCTGGCTGACAACATGACACTAGAATGCAGTGAAGATGAGCTCACCCCAAAGAGGACAGCCCATGCCAAGGAACAGAGTATCTCCACAAGCCAGTTCTCTCAAACCAGCCCTGGCAGAAGCTCTCCTAACTGCAGGCTGCAGTTCATTTAAAGAATTTGACTCAACTCAAAACAAAGCCCTTCAATTTGGATTTTACCCAGTTGTCTTTTTGGTTTTCTGTGTTTTTTTAAAGTGTAAGCTGGAAATCAAGAATTACAAGAACTGCTATGCCCTAGCACTGTGGTGGAAAATTCCCACCCAGCTCTAGACTCAAACTGAGAGCACATCCGGCACACAGGATTCACTTTGAAGAACCAAATTAGTTTTCATCTAAGTTATCAGGAAGCACTAATGAAATATCCTCTCCCCCCAAAAAAATCAAAAAAATCCAAACAAAAATCCCACCCAAAACCCAACCTTCTAACTTCCAGCAACAATCCCAGCCTTAAAAGAGTTCATTAATGCAAGCAAGATTTGACCTGACAGACAAGAGCAGTGATGCCCTACTAGTGCAGAGCATTGTCTCTGGAAGTGCCTAATTCCATATGCTTCAGAGGACAGAAGAGGAAAAAAAAAATAATTAAAAGGTTCTTAATGCATCTGGCCAATTAAATAAAGCTGTAAATGGCAAGGAAATAATTCCTTCCTGACCCCTGCAGCAATCAGCTGCTGACCTGAAGCATGAGAATTGATTAGCCTTATCTTACTCTAGCATGTATAACTACAAACGTTATTATTGTCCATAAAATCATCCAGCCCTTTATGGAATCGATGGGTGGCATTTGGCTCCATGACCTTCCAAACCATAAATTTTGCTAGCTAGAAGCAACACCCCTGTGTTGGGAGAAGCAAAAAGTGAAAATGCGTCTCGGGGGAGATGATTCCCAATGGTAGGCAGCACTGCTCCAGTTTGCCCCAGTCCAGCCCTGAATAAATTTGGTGATGTGTGAGTTAAGGCACTCACAAGAATAAGATAGCACTTATGGTTCTGAACTTGGTGGTGTCATTCTTCTCTGTTGACGGTTTGGCCTTTGTGCTCATGGTGGGGGTGAGGACGAGAGCCTCCTCTCACTCAATTAATAACACGGCTGTCAGCAGAGCCCAGGGTGGGATCTACCCTTGTCTTTCTCACCGAGAAAATCCCATCCCCCTAATGGAAGGGCTCACTCAGCATCTGCCCTGGAATGGAGCAACCTGGCCAAATGTCACTTGTGAAAGCTGGAGCATCACCTTCTGAGCTAATCAATAAGTAATTTCTGGCTCTCTCGCGGCGCGGAATAGTCTCTCCATCTGTCATGCTTCTTTCCACTTCCTCCCTCGACCTTTTGTGCTGAACCAGACGCACGGGGAATCACGTTTAGTCTCCAGAAGGTCTGGGGAGCAAACTGCCAGGTGACATTAGGAATAGGAAACAACTTACCGCCTTTAGGAGTCGGAGCTCTATTATCTGGTGACCTGAGCTAGTGCTGACAGCACCGATGTGGCTGTGTGCTACATTCAGAAAATCTGAATAAACAGCAATACTTGGTGACTTCAGCACCCAATGGGTGTGGAGGGTATCTCAATAGAGATACTGGAATTATAGCCCAAAATCCACAGTCTCTGCTGAGTTTTTTCCAGTTCAACCTTTCAAGACCATTAGGGCACAGATATTTCCAACATAGAGGACACAGAAAAGGAATTTCTCCATGTCATGGCACAGAAGGCCCCGTCACACTTCAGCCATCACCACAGAGCCCTGGAAGAATGAGAAACAGGGAATGTTAATAGTGAAATGGTGTTGCTGAGGACATAATTACATTTGTGTTGCCTTGAGAAGGGAGTCTGAAAGAAGAATGATCAGCCCTGGCCACTCCAGGGCACCAAAATGCCCAGCCTTTAAAGCCAAACAACGTAAGATGAAGTGCTGAAAAAATGCTGAGATGTTCCAAATGATCAAAGCACAGTTATGATGCCTCCGGGAACCAACGGCAGTGGCCGAACAGAAGCAACACACCTCGTTTGGGGCACAGCATTAGAGATTGTCTTCAAGTGAGTGCTAAGAGATTATCCGGAGGGATGCTGAGACATAGACTGGAAGAGATGTTATTTGCATCAGGCTTCCTCTCCCTCCCAGCCTTTTCTGCTGGCTGCAGGCAGGAGATGCTCCACACCAAGGGGCATGCCCCCTACCCACGCTTCCCGATTCCAGCATTACACCATCCCCTCAAGCAGCAGAGCCCTGCACTGCATTGCACTGACTGCGTGCCTCTAAAGTTACTTAGATACTAAACTTCATCTCTCCTATTCAGGGGAGCACATTTACATTCATAACTTCAAAATAAAACTTTTTTTTAAAAAAAAAAGGGAAAAGAAAGAAAGGCGGAAGAAGAAAAAGGAAAGGCAGCAGGTGAAGTGGGACAAAAGGGAGTGGGCAGCTGCACACTTCAGATCCAAACCTACTTGAACTCAGCTCACCTGGAAACTCATTTCTTTTGATGACAGTCCCAATTAGTGTGTGGCTGGCTCGCAACCCAGGCAGCAGGAAACTGGTCTCTATGGAGAGCTGGAGAGGGAAGGAAGATTTAATTCACCTGCATGGCTGGCAAAAACCTGATGTGCTTAAATCTTTTAGATAGCTGCTTATGGTCATATTTAACATTGCCACATGACTAGAGCTGAGAAAGGTGGTGGTATCTTCACTTGAGCCAGTTTGAACGTGCAGCATCTCAGCAGGCTTCTGCTTTGTTCTTCTCTCATTGGCTTGTGTCATTCAGGTCCTGCTCAGAGAGAGGCACAGGCTGCAAGGTGCCACGAGTTTGCAACAGATAAGCTACATGCTTTTATGTGATTTCTCAAAGGACCCTCCTGTAATGGCCACCGGTGAAGAATGGCACAAAGGCCAGACAAGCTGAGACTGATCCTCCAGAGGCTTGCTCTTCTCTTTCACTTAAATGAGGGGAAGTAGGAGCAGAAATGGGATTTGTCATCCATTTTGACTATCAGAAGCCTGAAACAAAAAATTACTTGTATTTTGCTCATTGCATCCCTCCTACCTAGTACCAAGTCTTCCTGTCCCATCAGGGTCACATGTTATAGGCAGGTGGGATCCCTGCAATCTGGGTGGCAGGTGCCAGGAACAGAAAAGTGAAAAAAAAAGTAGAATAAAGAGAGCAAAGAGATGATAGTGAAAAGAAAGGAAGCAAAATAAAGAGGTGAGTGGGCACAAGAACATGAGGCAGGGAGGGCTAACTAAATTCATTAGAGGAGTGTTTTGCCAGCTGCTCCCTGCCTTCACCCTGAGCTTTGCAGTAGCTTTACAGCTAAGTCCAACAACAAATACCCACGGTACCAAAGAGATTATCATCGTTTAAACAAGCGAGAGGGAAGAAAGGCCTGAACACAGAAACAAACGGCATCCCTCGGTGCTGAGCAGGGTGTTCCAGCTTCTGGATGCCAGTGGTTGCTGCACGCACCACCTCTTAGCCCATCATGGGATGAACTTGTCGCAATGAAGCCCAGACCAAGGGCTTTCTCCTCTCTCAAGTTCAAATGTCAGGACTGGGATGATGTAACCTAATGCAGTGTCTGATTCATTCTTAATAAACACCTCCAAAAGCTCTAGATTTCAGCTGATTTTAACCATACGTGGCTGCATTTGTGAAAGCTTTAACTCACTGGTCACTCTGTTCGGAGTGAAAAAAGAGTGTAAGTTTGGTTCACACGCATATACCCAGATGAATGGTTTGTAGATCCCTTTAGCTGCCTAAAAGAGATCCTTAAAAAGAGCAGTACACTGTCATCTAGAAAACCACAAGAGTCACTAATAAGGTGGTGCTGAAACACCTCCAAACAAGTCAAGACAACAAATGAGATGCTATGATCAGAGTTAAACATCATAAATAACCCTAACTCTGCCTTTCTTTTTCAAGTAAAAATCATAACACAAGAAAAACTCATAAATACATTGGAGATGTTTTCAGGAAGCATGCAGGCTTTGAAAAGTGACACATGGAAAAGAGTACTATTGAATGAAACATAATGAATCTCCCTTAATAAATCTCTGACTTCAAAATCCATTGTACAATACACATGGTCAGGTCTTCTTATTCAGTCTCTCCTCAGCTTAAATACGTCATCCAAATCAGGGCAAGGTTCCAGGACATACGGTTCAAGTAATGCAAGTGTTTCTGGAGTTTCCTGCCAAGCATCTTTTGCAATTCCAGATTACAAACCAAGTGAGGAATTTTTCCCAGATATTAAATAAAATGCTTTACTTTAGACTCCTTAACAATATGCACCTTAAAAGCGCAAACAAAATGAAACAAACTTAGGAAAAAAAGAGTTAAAGAACAGCTGCTGCATGAACAAATAAAATGGATTGAATGAGTATGTTCAATTATGGCTCATTATTTAAAGTTCTGTTTATGTTTCTAGACCTCATCCTCACTGATGCCACGTGAGTGCAGCCTGAGCATCAAACAGCACGACCAACATCCATCACACTGGTGCCTTCTCTCACATCCCCCTGTCCTGACTCCCCTTACCACCTCTCTTCACACACAGAGGAGGAAAATAGTACAGTGTAGTGTTTTCTTTCAGTGGGATTTTGATTTATGGGGTTAATGTTTTGCCTTGTATTTTTCTAAACTGATACTTGACTTAAAAGGGAGCAAGGTATCACACTCCTGTTTGAAGAAAAGCCAAAATGTAGCACTCTCATTCTGAACATGTAATTTTTGCACAATGCCACTTTGAGTTATTTCCTTCTTGTTCTTTCAGTAAATACTGTAAAGGAATAAAAACATCTGAGGCTGAACAAAAGGGGTCCAAACTAACACGTAACAATCTGCTCTTTAGTAGAGTTGAGTGAGCCCTTGAAAAAATCCAATAATCACTTGACTTAATGCTGGAACCCACTAAACTGCTTTTCTTACCTACTTGTGTATGCTTCCCAGCAGGAAGGTCTAAATATAAACCCAAGCACAAGAAAGCACTTGCAGGCATCATTTGATGGTACCATGAATCCTGCTCTAGTGCCCCTTGTATGGGACACAAGGTACTGACCTGGTTCAGGCTCTTGCTGGTGGCTCAAATCTGCTCATGCCATGTCATGGCAGATTTTATGCAAGGCTGACTCCTTTCGTCAGCCAACGTAAACCCTGTGTCATGAGATCTGAATAATTCAACAGAGGTGAAACAACGTGCCAGCATCCGATCTGGACCAAATGTACATGACTGGGTCAAACAGAAGTTCACAGACCGTGAAACCACAGCTCCCTAATCTTAATTCTCGTGAGCTTTAACCCCTTGCACTTTGCCAAACTTCCTGAAGTTAAAGAGAATAAATGACACATGACCTTATCAGCCCATCTGAACTACATTATCTGCATAAACATCAGATGTAGTGAGTAGTTTTGGGAGATTCCTCAGAGCAGACCCAGCTCAGTTTGCAGCTTGATCGCTCAGGCATCCCACTTCAAAGACCAAGGAAGCTGTACCAAGCAGTTCTGAGTGCAGCAGGACTTACAAAGTAGAACAGGCACACTACCCTGGCACTGCATCCAGATGCTTTGGTTTCCTTTCTCTACAGCGAAGCTGCCATGTGGCCTGCATACAGCAACCTATTTTTTTTTCATTAAAACTAATTGATTCTAAGCAGGAAGTACTTTTTAATTTCCTTTAGCATTAGAAATGATGTTAGCCGCCATAAATGAAATGAAAGACACCTCCCAAAATGCATTTTCAAATGTTCCCTAAATAGCAAATGACATTCAAGTCGGATGCAGCCAGAATTATAATTGGAAACTGTAGAGAATCCTCTTTCAGGATTAATAATGATTGTGGTTTCACTGAAAAGGTTCATGTAATAAAAACCTTTGCAAATAGGGGCCAGTTTCTCCAAAACATACCGCTAATTCCAGTCACTCATACAAAAAAGTGCCCCAAAACTCTCCTTAGCAGCCAGGTAAACTACATGGCTGGTGTCAACACATAGCTTCAGCAGTGCAAATCAGAAAAAATATAGCAGAGAAAGGTTCGCAGAGCAACACGTACGATACAAAATCTGGGATAGCATCTCTGTAAAAATTAGTCCAATTGGTTGGGATACTTCAGCCTAGAAAAGGAGCGTGTGAGGAGGATTTAAAAGTATTCCGTCCGCTGGAGGAGTGGGTGAGGATTAGTGTTAACCATCTTGTCCAACTCAGGAACTAGGACTATTAGAGGAAACTAACCAAACAGGTCCCCAGCAAACAAAAGGAGATAGTTTGTCACAGAACAGGCAGTCCATGCTTGTGAGAAGATGGGGGTGCACAAAGTTCACAGTGGTTCAAGGCCAGGCTGGGCAAGTACTTAGAAGGGAGATCTAGCAAGGATTATTAGACAAACAAGCCTTATCAGACATAGAAAATTCCCTTAGCTGAAAATAATTAGAGCCCAAAAGAGTACTCTAGGGAAGTATCATAACTGCTTGCCTCTTCTTACTGGCCAGCGGGTTTCTGCAGTGTTCTGGGTTTTTTTAGCAACTGCCTTTACTGGGACCTCCCTGCAGTGCCAGATATCAACCTGACCAAGCTAACCCCCAACACTCTCCTGGAATAAAAAAATGCAGAGAAATCAAATTATGTCAGAGGACAAGAAATGGAAAAAAAAAAAAGGTAGAGCGAGATGAACACAGATGTATATGGTTGTATAGGTTGCTCTTACAACTCTAATACAGGTCTTCAAGTGAGAGGGAAGAGATGCCTGAGCTTTTGCATTTTAGCTGTTGTAGCTCTGATCATGTTCGGAGAGGAGGAAGATAAAGTTTAAAAGGTTACATCTTCAAGTAGGGCACCTGCTTAGGTGGGGAAAACAGTCAACCTTCTGGATATGCAATCACCCTATATTGAACCTGTGAAAAAATCTCAGGTGGCCCTTCTGTACCCTAAAAGTTCAACTGTTTCAGTCTCACCCAACTATATCGCACTTGAACTAACAAAAGATGCTAGCTCTCCCTCCAAACCTTGACTCCATGAGTCTCAGTAAGACAGATGATACCCGAATAAGAATCAATAACCAGGTTGTGAATAAAGAAAGATGTACTATCTACCAAATGGATACTGAAAAGAGCAAGTTCTATGGAGGACTAATGATTGAAAAGGGGGGTGGGGTTTGCAGTGGAGCAAAGGAAGCCACACTGTTCAGCTCTTCATGCCTTCAGGAAGAGAAGGTTTTGGAAAAAGAGTCATGTCCAGATGCCAGTGAAATGTACTAGCACTCCTAGAGTCCTGTCTTAGTGTTATGAGGCTTAGGCAGCAGGAGGGACAGATCTAGGAAGGAGGTGGCAAGTTATATAAAACTGCCACATTTCACAAAGGTAGAGGCTCATACTAGTAACTGTTCAAGAAGGGCTTGGGAAAAAACCCCAAATCCACTCATCTCAAAGTCCCTGTCTAGCTCTACTATAAGACTAGACTCTTCAATTATCATCTCCTTCCAGTCCACAACACTTTGCTGCCATCATACTAAGAAACCCATTCCTTCAGTCTCGTGTCTCTATCAGGATGTGAGGAGAGACAATAAATACACCTTTTTCAGCAGCAGCTGCACAGTTTGCGCTAAACACAGGGTGATCGGAGGAATGTTACCTCTGAGGAAATTATTAAAAGAATCAGGCTAATTTTGTAATTCACACCTGGGCTGCAAATATGAAAGAGTCTGCAATAATCTTTAATGAAATATTACATTGTTTGAAGAGTTCCCAGTGAAATTTGCCCTTAATTGATTTTTGATCTGTGAAAAAACACTGTGGAGAGAGAGAAGATATTAGTCATACTCGTGTTTTATCATTCCTGCGAGCATTTTCCTTCCTTTGTCCCCTGAGAATCAACATGACACTGAAGAAAGCAGCCTGGAAGATACTACAAAAGCAATAAATTACACTTGAATGGGAATCCTGAACAGCACATCCTCCTAAATCATCCTGAAAAAGGTGAAGTAGTCTCCTAGGACAATGCAAAAATTAGAGAACATGGGTTCATATCTAGCATTGTCCCAAGCAAGCCCCATAGGCTGAGATCTTTTTCATTCCCCCAGGGACCCAGCAAGTCTCAGACCACTTATGTGGAGGCATGTTTCAGTTCACTCTCAGGATATTGCAGCAGAGTTTATGCCAGAAATGAATGACATACAGCAACAGCCAAAAATATTGACTTCAAAATGCTGACAGAAAATTCATTACAGCATTAGTGTCCTGGATGTGCCAGGGCACGAGCAGCTGCTGAAGCCAAGGAAGCAGGTCGGTATTAACTCCTAAGTTAATTCACTGAAAAGCTTTTCCAAAAGGCAACAGTGAACTGTCATAAAGCAAATGACCAAACAGCAAAATATAGCTAGAATAGACAAGAGGAAATGCATCTATAAACAAAAAAATAAACCTGCTGAGGTGAGTGTAAACCGCAGTCCACTAGGTAAGATTTTAACTAACATTTAGAGCGGCCAGAGCACTTACTTCCAAAAAACAAAAGTTAATAACAGAGGGAAAAAAAAGGCAACAAAAACAACCAACTCAAGGAAAATTATGTGAAAAGGTTTTCTTAAGAGCTGTTGTATGGAGCCTCGTCACAAACTTGCCAACAAAACAGGCACAGTAGCACCTTCCGTGGCAAACTGCGACGGGTGAGACCGCAGATTGAAATCTGGGAGGCCGCTAAGTGAAGTGGAAATCCCTGAACATGCCACATGTCTTCAACAATAAAGTCTTCGATAAAAAATGAGAATATTTATCGAAGAATTAAGAGGAGAAGAAGAGTCCTCCAGAATTATGGAAAAACCAAGTAGTGTCAAGTTAGTGAAAGAAAGACCACACAACTGACTGTGGTAGAGGATGAGGTGGCTTTTCCACCTATAAGTATGGTTGAGACAGCAGACAATCCCAAGCAGATTTAAAATGTCTTCAGAAATAAAGTTGTCTGGTAAACACGCATTAGTAGCATTTAGCAAGTCGAAACATTATATACTTCACCCAGCAGGCAGCTGGAAAAACATGAGCGAGGGCCTGGCATCAATTTTACCGCACAGAGCAACACGAGCTAGGATGGTCAGTCACATAGAAGATGAAAGTTGTGGGACAATTCAATGACTCTTTTTCCCATCTCCCTTCACAGCTGTTTCCGAGACTGGCACCAGTTTCTTCTGTAAGTCTCCATTCTGCGCCCGAGGGAATTTGTCTCAATCTCATCTTTCCCAGTCTCTACTTGGTGTAATGCATTCTGGCATCAAAAAAAACCAGTCTCCTGCCCTGGCACTGGGAGATCTGTGTACCTCCAATAAGGCACTGAGCACCTTAGATTTCCACCAATACCTCATCACTTTAGGTGTAGAGGTTTTAATCTCTTCAGACTAACTCTATAGTCTCTTTCTCCCCATGCAGCTAAACCCCACACATTTGCTCTAAGGCACCACCTCACGTTGTCCCTGAGTTTGGCTGATGCCTTTCAACCCACTCACTTCATTCACATCTGTCAGAGATCAACAAAGCAGGTGAAAGCTTAGGGAACTCACAAAATAACAAGGGAAAAAAACATATAGTAAAATACTCATTAAGGTGAAACTCACTCCATTCGTAACCAGCTCAAATATTTAACTTTAAGGGAGCTGGACCAGAACAGCAGCTGTGGGGGACTCACATGAACCTTGGCTCCTTTTATACTCAGCAGAAAAGGCTACTGCAGATTTGCTGAACTTCTGACATGGTTTGTAGCACTCCCCACTTATAGTCAGGGAGGTACCTGGCCAGGCAAGATGGGTCAAGAACAAGATCCTGATCTGAGCTGCGGCTTCCGAGATCGGAAGGGTGGCCCCAGCAAGGTATTCCACAGCTCTTTGCTCAGCAGCCTGTGCAAGACTAGAGCTGTAGCCTCACCAGAGCTGGGCAGGGGCTGAACCCAGACTGCCAGAGCCCTTGGAGAGGAGCAGCTGCAGGTCCTGCTGCTGCACCCAAGGCCCCAATACAAACTGCCTTGCAGTCGGCATTGCAAGTGAATGTGTCTGGATAGGGTAAAGTCAAGATTCCTTTAATACTGCCACACCTTAGCTTTTAACACTTGTGTTCCCTAGCTTAATTAATCTTTTTATTGACATGATTAATTATATTTGATTTTAGAATTCTTTTAATGAGTGATTTAAAAAGTACCCAAACTCCAATTTTACTAGGGATGGTGCAAGAAATTAAATACTTAGAGCAAATTTGTGTATAGTTATACTAGTTAACCTCAGATTCAGTCAAGCTCCAATAGAAGAGGAGCGTTCACCTGTACCATAACTTAGTATATGCCAGCTGATGCACAACAACCGTCCACGTGACAACAATAAATGTGACACAAGTTGATTAAAAGGACGTACCTCACAACTGCCGTGCTCAGATCAGTTGCTGCTCAGTAACTTGTGTATGTGTCTAAACCTGGGATAACAGCTTATGAATTTCCTTCAACTTTATAACGCCAACATAAGAATTACAATATGGTTCTTATGGGAACGATCAGATCAACTTTGTCTTTTGCAAAGCACATGTTGGCTTATACTCCCAGCATGAGGTTATGCATTTCAGCTACTGCTGGAGGACTTTTCCTTATCATTCAGCTAATACCTCTCTGTGAGAACCAGTGACATTTCAACTTCAAATGTAGGGGCTGGGAGAATCAGCTAGATAGGATTTGAATAGAGTGGCTCACCTGTGACTGTGAATTTGATCCTGAGGCAGGATCAGTCTCTGCTTTATACAAGTGGACAAACAGAATCACCAAAGGGAATCTCTGCCTGGAAGCTGTCCATCTGAAGGGCTTTTCTTCTTCATGCCAGTCAGAGGAACTTCCTTCTGCATCTCTTGCTCAGCTGCCTTGTCTACACCAACACAATAAGCATCTGGGGCATTTAATAATCATCTCAAGGAGGGTAACCTTAAGTTCTGTGTTAACGAAGCGACCAGCAAGATCGTCCAAGAAAAATGTGGGCCTGATTTTAAAAATGCACAAATACTTCCAGCTCATATTTTCCTAGAGAGGTCTAAAACCATGCAACATTTTCCCACAAGTGCAAAGAGCCTCTGTATGTGAAGTAGACTTCTTCCTCCTTAGTTTCTTGCATATAATCACATACAGTTAATTTTTTAAAAATCAGCATGAGCAAAGTCATTTCACACCCTGTACAGCCCTTTGCCTTCTGAAAAAAAAATATGCAAAAAAAGGCTACATATAACAGACAGCAGTGATATCCCTGGGGGATGACAGGTGCCAAGACAGTCCATACAGAAGGGATCTTCAGCTAGCTCTTTAGGAGCTAGCTGCTTGTGCAGATCTTAAAAAGCATCTTTATGTAAGGTGCCTGCCCTATCTCACAAGCAGAGAAGCTAATGCACAAGGGCATACAGGTATCTGAGCACGGTCATGAAGCCCAGTGGCAAGGACACAACTGGGAGCCAGGTTTCCTGGGTGCCAAGCCACTGCTCTATCCAATCTGCCTGGAGGTGGAGGCAGTTGTTTTGTTGTTTACAGTACAATTTAGTGTACTTCTTACCTGATTCCTTTAAATATAATGGTCTACACTCTCGATTTGATTTTTCTGCCTTGAAAGTCTGTTCCTTACTAATACACATTCATCTGTCTAGTTTTCCTTGTTCCTTGTACACTGTCATTTTTCTAACTGCAACTTATTCAACTACATCATCCCAGGCGTTTTATTTGTGCGGTTCTGCTCTAACGGCTAGCTTAGCTGTTTCAAATTATGCCTTGCTTTCAGTTTTGCTTGAGTGTAAAAATGTCATGTAAAAATGAACTACCCTCTGATGAAGGCTTTCAGACTTCCCATTTGAAGAACAGCATGCAGCTTTTTGGGGGGGAGCAACGGGAAAAGGATCAATCCCACTTTTGTTTTACAGACTTCTACAATAGATAGCTTCCCCGTAGGGAGTGCTACAGTACTATATTATGCTTATATAAAGGGTAATGACTGGGAACTTGGAGAACTCTACCCTTAGGAAGTGCCTAACAAGCGAGAACAGCAGGTGTGGAGGAAGAAGAAAGCCTAAATGACTTTCTGTCCTGACTCTCTCTTCTTTTATGTTTGGAGACTGAACTCCGTGTCAGAAGCAAGCCAGCTCTTGCAGGTACATGAAAGTGGAAAGTATGAATGTGGCAAGAAAGAAAACCCAAACAAACAGGGGAAACTGCTAGTAGTGCAGTAGCCTCAACCCTGTCTCTAAGCAGGTGGCATTGAAAGTGGATGTGTGCAGCAATAGGACACTCTTAAATTCACTATAGAAAAACTAGGAAATTACAAGAGGGGCTGGATAAAAAGAAAAGAAAAAAAAATTATAGCAAGCATGTTCCTAAGTTGCAGTGGGGAAAGGCTGCTTCCTGTCGCCAGAGCCTCTGGTCACATCAGCAGCAAGCTGAGAAAAAAACCACATAAATCCCTGGATAGGCTCAATTTTGGACCCACAGAAGCCTCAAATGCAAAAGGTGTCATCTCTGCCCTTGCAGACCTGATGCTAAATGTACCTTCATGCTGCTAAACAGCATAATGAGACCACCACTGGAAAAAAACTCTCAAAAGAGGTAGCCTTTGCTTTGTGTATATAGTAAGCACAAAAGATTCAAAAGCCCAAAGGGGAGACCCAGAAAATGCCACCAAAATGCACAGTCTGCTGAAGTCTGAACTGCATGGGCCTGCAGTAGACAAAGCTGACCCACACAACAGCTCAGACAACAGCATACAAGGGTCTCTTGTAAAAGCAAAGACACAACCCAGCACAGAGGGAGAAATAAGCTGCAGGCAGCTGCCCCAGGCCATGCCACAAACAGCTCTCTGGGCTGAAGAAGTTGCTGTTGGCCTGGTTTGATGAAAACACAGCCTGGATAAGTCTCCCTTCTCTTGTCCAGAGGCTTTGGTCATCTTAGAGGTGGAGTTATAATGAGGGCTTTCTCAATTTTCAGGGTCACAACTGTCTCGATAACATTCATTCCCTACCCTGGTGTATGTTCAGCTCAGTGGTGTCCAACTTGTGGGTGGCCTTTCAGAACAACTGAAATAAACACAATTAAGTAAAGGCAGTAGGAAATTCCCTGAATGGACACTTATATGAAATAACTGAGGAACATGAAAAACCCCTATGTATTACACTAAACAGTGTAAGCATTACTAAATGAAGTCTAATAAAGGGGCAAGAAGCTGCCCAAGCAATGCAGTATTGCACGTTTGTTCAAAACATGGACCAGAACACCCCAAGGATACAGTCTGCATCTCTTTCCAGGCTGAGTTTTTTGAAAACAGCTGTTTACAAGCAAGCAGGCAAAAAGATAGTGAGGCCTATCATCAGTGAACATGCTGGACAGCAAAGTCTGTGAGGAAGGAACTGCACAGGGTAAAGATGCTCTGCGAGGAAGGAAATAAAGCTGTAACAAAATACAGCCAAATTAAAAAGACTCTACCAGTCACAATACCATGAAGACAATAGGAGCCATAAGCTGAACGTCAAGTGAAACTACAGAGGCTGAAATACTAAGCAGTACAGTCAGTGAAGAAGCTGCTATGTGAGCCTAAAATACAACTCCATCCATGAAGCTATGATGTAAAAACTGTGGGAAATAAATATGTAGCAGACACACATGCAACAAGAAATCAAAAGAGGGAGTGGCCTCCAAAATGACCCATCACGTCTGCAAGTGAAAACATCAAATGATATTTGAAGGAGTGGGATGGCTCTCAAGCACACTGCAAACAAAAGTTAGTGAGAGGAGAGCAATACAGCAGCTCATTACAATAGCAATATATACTGGGAATGCACCACATTAAAAGAAAAACATTTTTAAAGGAACAGAGATTTCTGATCCAGAAACGTCCCCTGTCACAGGATAAGGTGCAAGACAAAGATGTCTAGCAAAAAAATAAAACATTTGCATGCCACTGAGGAAATTTGCCTGTGGTCAGAGAGCTCACATCCAAATACAAGTAACTGAGGAAACACTCATTCCTTTGGCAAAAGCAAAAGGAGTTATAAAACTCTAGTTTTGGAAGCAGAACACACACAAAAGATACACTCTGGAGCCAGGGAAGCAGCAGCCTTACCATCATCTTGACATTGGCAGTCAGGAGTGTGGGGACAGGAACGCTCACTGGGATGTAGCCTGCAGGGGAAGATCTCCAGTGTCACCAGCAAGTTGCACAATGCTCCAAGCAGTTAGGATCCTCTCTGATGCTGCTACATTATATGCTTGAACTTCCCACACACGGTTTAAGATCTAGCATAAAAGGTCTAACTCCTCTCTGACTGCTGGAAACAGCCAGGAGGGGAGAGCTAAAACCAGGATGAAACAGTTAGAGCATCACACAGAAGTGATTTCCCATCTTCAGGTTACAACCCTATTCCACAAAGTGAAAGCTGCACAGCTGACATCCAAAGATACTAGAGAGACTCAGAGATTATTAGGACTTGCGAATGATTTAATAAAACCTCTTCTTAGTCCTGCTGTCCCCCAAAGGCATTGCCTGGACTAACACACGTTACAGCTGCATTAAGACAACACAGCCGCTATATAAAACAAGCAGCTTTTTCAGAAATGCCATGATGTGAATGAATGTGAAATCAAATCACATGGTGGTGAGAAACAGGGGCCTAAGTCATCCCTTATACAAAAGGAACAGCTAATACCTGCAGTCATAATAATCTCTGGAACAGGTCTGTCTTGCTGTAGAGCCTGCATACAAAAGAGACGCAATATGTATTCGAAGTCAGTAAGGCTTCAGGAAGGAAACCTCAAACCACTGCTGAGTGTTTTTCTTTAAAGCCACAGTTTGCAGTCCAAAATATCTCCCATGCCTCCTGTTGAATTTGAAATATCGGTCCTTTGCCATGCAGTGCTGAAAGGAGGGTTCTCTTCAGGGATGCTTCTCTCCCAGAGCATTCTCTCAACATCCGCTGGGGTGCCAAGATCTGCACCCAAAAATAAATTCAGAAAATTGTCCAAAGACATAAAAAGCATCAAAACAAGCTACCCACCTTGCCAACTTCAAAGTCAGGCTTGGATAGCCTCCAGGAGCTATATAAGACCAAGCTTTTCTCTGCAGGAACTCCCATTCATCATCTTGTCAGGATGAGTGGACACCAGAGCCAGTGCCATGCTGCTGGGCTGCAGAGACAGGCTGAGCATGGAGCACAGTGTTGGCAATGCAGGCACAGAACCAGGGCTGTGATACAGAGGGGCTCTCTGGGTTAGGTCAAGGCCTTTCTGGAGTAGATGGAAAGCCACAAAGCTATGGGAGATAGTACTGGAGGCCACGGATCTTTCTCCTGCCTCAACTCTGCCTGCAGTATCCTGAGAGCTCCTTTCTGGAGGCTAAGTTGAATGGGAGTAGGGATGTCAGAGGTCTGGCATATGTCAAATGCATGTAGGAATGCTGATCAGAAAGCAGAGAGACATACATGAAATACATATCATCCTTGGGAGACCTTACAGCAAGGTAGGAAGGAGCCTGGCATTGAGAGCAACACCTTATCATTAACCTCTCCTTTTCAGCCTTCTAGAGAGCAGACCCCTGGGGCTGCAGGAGGCACTACAGAAAACACAATGAAGCCATTTGGCAGTAGGTTAATCCCAACACACGCTTGTTCAGACAGCATGTTCCAGTTTACTTGCTGTGCTTTTGTACCATTTACCTGGGAAAGGAAAAAGAGCCAGATCATTAGCACTGGGCCACAGTAACAACAAGAGCAGAATCAGCAATTCAAATAACTATGAATTAGCTGAAGAAAAGCCTCAGAAAAAAGAAGAAGGAAGCAAGCCATTGCTAGACAGAGGAACATTCCTAAGGGCAGTGCGAGATGTCTATGTCCAGCATCTCTCACTCCATTGTGACTCCAGTCACAATGCTGGGAAGAGTAACAAGAGATAAAGACAAGACAGAGATGAACATCACTCTTACTGGAACAAGCAACCTAAGAGTCCCAGAATTACAGTCTGCCTGAGCCTGTGAAAAACAACCCTTTTCCTCAGGACCACCCACGGAAAGCAAGCTTAGGTTGAACACACAGTTGGTTAGAGTGTGGTGCTAATAACGCCAAGGTCACGGGTTCGATCCCCGCACGGGCCATGTGTTGCCTGATCCAGTTGAGAGGCGTCCCGGCCCATGACAGGGAGGTTGGATTAAATGATCTCTAAGGTCCCTTCCAGCCTAGGCCATTCTATGATTCTATGATTAAATCCCCATTCCTGAAATACTCACAAGCTACTAGTACATTCCCCTCCACAAACAGAACAAAAAAAATGAGTAGAGGAAGATGAAGCACAGGTGATAAGAATCAAGTAGTGGGAAGGGAGGAAGGAGAACAGGTTGACAAGTCTCCCACAGATTCTGGCAGAGGCTCTCACCCTTATCACAGCAATTTCCTGCCACCACAGGAAAGATGTTCCTGCCCCAACATTTCACCACCTGCACAAGAGATGCTCTCACCGCACTTTCAGGCAAATGCTGCAGATGACAAGACACACGCTGCGGAGCACAACCAGAGCATCTCGCACAGATGGAGCGCATGGGATTCAGACTGCTGCCTGCCATACCACAGGAAAGCAACAGTGCTGTGACAGATGGCAGAGGGCACTGGGATAAAGTGGGACAGCGGAGGGACCAGGAGACTGCCAAGTCTCTGTATTTGAGAAGCCCGAGAACAAGATGAGACTTGTCTGTCAGGAACAGTTAAGCAATGTTGTTCTGGTTGGAGTAGGAGGCTGTCAAAAGGACCCCAGCCTATGTGGTCAAGCCTCACCTGAGATGATAGAAACACAGAATTATAAAATACATTGGGTTGGAAGGGACCTTTAGAGGTCATCTAGTCTAATCTCCCTGCAGTGAGCAGGAACATCTCCAACTAGATCAAGTTGCTCAGCCTGACCTTGAATGCCCCCAGGGAGGAAGCCTCCAGCACCATTCTGGGCAACTTGCTCCAGTGTTTCATCTCTCTCGTTGCAAAAAATTTCTTCCTTTAATACAGTTTAAATCTACCTTCTTTTAGTGTGAAACCATTGCCCCTTGTCCTGTTGCAACAGGCTTTGCTGAAAAATTGTCCCCACCTTTCTTTTAAGTTCCCTTTAAGTACAGAAAGGAGACTTTCCTTAGTGTCACGAAGGCAGCAAAGCTGTGATACCCCATAGTAAGATGTCCCCATCTTTCCCCCAAAACCTTCTCACCCGTGCTGAGGAGCAAGACGTGATGATGTGGGGGCTTCTGCCAGCTGTTGTGAGCATAGCTGCTTGCAGGGAGCAGTAGCAGCACGAAGAGGTGGAAGTCTGCGTACAGGGAACTGCATGTGCAAGCAGGGAGAAAGAAACCCTCTGACTGCTCCTATACCCCAGCTATGCCTGAGCACAGATGTACCTGTTTAGGAACACAATTCAAAGTTTCAAACCCCAGGTTTCCATCTCCGGGACTGGGACAGCAATGGGGATGATTATTCCCATTTGGCAAGTGCTGACAGCAGGCTTGCTGAAGCCAGAGCCACAAGAAGTCAGTGAGAGAGGTGCTGCCTGCTTGGGCTGGAGTGGTTATTGATTTGTGACATGACCCTGGCTAAGTCACTTAACCTCAGTTTCCTCATCTGTATATTGGGAATTATGGGACTTGCAGAGTGCCACAGATTCATCAGAGGGAACTACTTAAGAGTCCCTATTATGATTTAATGGGATTTCCCACTTCAAAATTACTCCTATGAGGATTGAAGCAGCTGGACTGGGATACTCATAACCTGACTCCTACCGTAAATGCAGAGCATTGGTTTGGTTTTTTCTAAAAATTGTTTTCCCCCCTAAAAACATCCATGTGAATCTTACAGTTGAGGACCACACAGTTGAAGCATGCCCAGGTTCAAAGCTCTTTATAAACACTTATTTAAATGAGTTTGGCCTCATCAGTCATCAGTGCTAACAAGCCCCTCTCCTTGCTCGATTCATATGGTTTCAAACATAAGGAGTTTCACACCATGAGCTGCTGTGGTAAGATGCTCAGCTGGGTACTCATGGTGTGAAGTCTGCTCAAATTAAGCTGCAAACTGTCACTTAATGGCTCCCTGGAAGAAGGGAAATCCAGAGGATCATCCTCAAAGCCAAAGGCAAGTAACAATGCTCTGGTTCTTTCAAGAAGGCCAAGTCCAAGGTACAGCTTCACCTGTGGTGCAAGTAAGTGCGATCCCACCACCCACAGCAACATTTAAAAATCAAACGTCAGTTTGGAAAGCAATTCAAGACACCTTGAGGATAAAACAGGCTAGGTAGTGACAAGCTTACAACAAAAGGTTTCTCTATGGCAAATGCTTTCGCAGGGAAGCTAAGAAAAAAATACACAGCGTTTGTGCCTTAGTACAACTAGCGATTTATAAACACTCTCACAGATCAATACACAGAGCCACATCACTTCAGGACCGCAGGACTAAATCTAAAGAGCTTTCCTGTGCTAACTTATTCTTCCATGGGGAACTTAAACACTTCCATGACTGAGGAATACCTTATTCTATCCCATCACACTCCCTTGCTCCTTCCTCACCCTTCCCCTCATCACCCACACAGTCACTTGGTATTTATTCTCTTCTATTTTATTTGGATTTCCTCTAAGCAGAGTCATTAATCTTCCCTACAGATGCATAGCTCTGAGAGCTAAGGTCTTGACACCTCCAGCACCAGATGAAGGACATTTTCATACTCTTTTTTGGTTTTCCTTCTTTTTTTCCCCTTTATCTTTTTAAAGAAAACCTTCATACCTCACCAGCCACAGGGTTTTGATTAGAAGGTCATGTGAACTGGAGACAAGGGGCTTGTGGGGGAGGAAGGCGAGGGAAGAAGATGCAACTCCCACAAGGAACTCCCGAAGTCCCACTGAAAAGGTCAGCATGCTTCTGAGTCATCTGCACTGCTCCCCAACACGAAAAAATATACTCAGCCCAGTGCAGAGGTACTTGATAAAGAGTCTAATGAAGTGGAAAGAGTATTGTAGGAAAAGAATAGCCCTCTCGTCTTGACATCCCATGATGCTCCATCTAGTTGCTATGGAGACTTAAAAAAAAAAAGAGGGGGGTTGTTGTCTTGAAGGGCCTTCTCCTTTTCCAGTAACCTTGACCTTTTCCAGGTTTGCGTGTTTGTGTGTGCATGTGTATGTATTTATGAAAAAGAGATAAGGAATTCCATTTCTTCTTATCTGGTCATGGCTCACTGGCTAGCACTGATGCATGTGGGGGGCCGTCAGCTTGTCTCAGCGTGTAGATTTGGAGAGGATAAGAGCAAGAAGATACAGAGGGGAGCAGTTAATTAAGGCTGATATTGCAAAGGACATTGTTTGCTGAATAATGAATTCCATATGCTTCAGAAACACAAGTGCAATTAAAGGTGTGAGAGATGAAGGGCAGGAGAGGAGCACTGGGTCATATATTACCATACAAAATGGCCCCACTGGCCCTCCAAAGCTAGAGGTTCAAACAAAAAAACCCCACCACGTATCACAACCAGAGATTATTCCTCATAAACGAGGCAGAGGTGTTGCTGCTAGTTCCCACAGGTGAAGAAGGGTTACCAGTATTTGACAGCCATTAGAGAGTGATGTGAGAATCATTTAGACAGGTTGAAAGTAGTTTGCTTTATATGATATGCAAAGCAAGATGAATATGGAGTTAAGCAGACAGGCTAATGCAAAATAATACTGCATACAAGAAGTTCATGTTCATTCCCTACCCGTTATCTGAAGAAGTTATCTACTTTCCATTTTCAGCCAGCCCTATAGTCAAACTAACCGAGATGCTCAGAGTTCCGGTTGTCACTAGGAGCCCACCTATGCATCTTCCACTGTCCCTCCCAACATCTGGCTCCCATCTATATCCCAGAGAGACACCCTCCCTCTCTCCTTCCCAAGGGAGAGAGGGAAACCCAGTACTGGAGTTTGTGCCTTCTGCTTGAGTCCCCTCCTGGCTCAGAAACCACTGCAAATCCTGTTGCTTGCTCTCTATTTGAGGGCATAAGCTTCTGTGTCCCCTTGCATCATGGGACAGACAAGTGAGGAAAGATGATAGAAAAACATATTATTTTGTGGGATACGAACCACAAATCTTAGCTTGGAGAACTTTGATATCAAGAGCAGAATGAAGACATGAACTGTCCCCTGCCATAACCTCTATAACAGAAGAGACAATCAGCCAATGGACTCTAGATGAGAACACAAGCACCTCCAGGAGTAAGACCTGGACTTGTATGGAGTGTTTCACAACCCCATCTTTAACAAATTTGGATAATTCGTGCCAGATAAAATTATTAGGATTTGATACTGTTTTGCACCCGGTTTACTCAAGTTGTAGATTGATGAAAATCTGATGTCTAGGAGATCTTTGAACTCCTCTCAATTAACAGCAATAGAAGTATCGCAGGGTCAGATTTCTAAGTCCTTTAGGGATTTAGCCTCTCTGTCCCTCAGGAGATCTTGGATAAGGCTTATGGTCACTAACCTTGTGCCTGTGCACTCCATAAATTAACACAGCACTGACCCAAGCAGGAAAAAGAATTAATCTGAATGAACTGCCTGATAAGTAACCTCGATAGCTGTCTGTTCTCTACCCTCCGAGCCTGGGTAAGCTCTCTTGGATTCTGACTGACTTGTAGCAACTCTACTCCACTTGCTAGTCCTGACAGCTTGCTATATCACCACTCCAAGTGAGAGGAGAGTACAGAAAAAAAATAATAACGAATTTATTGGAAAATATTTCTCTTTTAGCTGAGTGCCGTTGATACGATCGTATTTTCATTTTCTGCAAGAGTATGTGTGCATGTGTGTGTGCCTCTGCCTGCAACTCATCTCTCAAGCTTATGATCTGAACAGTTGCCCAGGCTTGTTTGTCCATTCCCAGCCTGCCAAACCATTTTCAATAATAAGATCCATCTCATCTGCTCAAGGCTGCATTGTCTTCGTATCCTTGGAGATCAGATGTCTGCTCTCCTTTTTATCACTGGAGCCGCACGTGTTTTGATTGTAAACACCCTGATAACACTCTTGTTAGCCCCTCACAAGTGAAATAATAAAGGATAGATAACATTTCTAGACATGATACTTATACTGTCATCCTACACTGAGATAACAAGGAGCAGACAGCCTGTGAGTCGGTCTTACTCCAATAAGGATCTTGTCACCATAGATACAAAAGAGATAAACTTTCTAAAATAATATCCTTGTTCATGTCACTTTGCTTAAGTTGGATAACAGTGCAATTCCCCTCCCTCTTCCCCACCATGTGTATTTACGTTTCCTACCATCCCTATCAGCAGTGAAACAAGGCCTCAACTTGTTACAAGATGAGAATTTACATTTCGGCAGCCCTGATCACCAAACTCCAGGTAGGGTCTCATGAGAGCAACACAGAGGGGGAGAATCACCTCCCTTGACCTGCTGGTCATGATTCTTTTGATACAGGCTGCTGTCCAAGGCCAGGTTCAATGGGACGTTGAGCAACCTGGTCCAGCAGGAGGTGTCCCTGCCCATGGCAAGGGCATGGAACTAGACAACTTTTAAGGTCCCTTCCAACCCAAATCGTTCCATGATTCTATTTCTCACCCAGGTGAGAGCAGCTGACAGAGATCATCTCGCAGGATCACATTTTGGGTGCATCCAGCAGGAAAATGGTTGTGATTCCCAGCATGTTGTCTGGCAGACCAGAGAACATACCCAACACTTGTAGCAGAGTGCTACCCATCGCAGCCCAGACAAACACAAGTCACCTGCAAGTACAGACCCAGTGCATCTCCCTGTTCCCAAAAAACCACACAGCATCAGTGTGGTGCATCACAGCAGTAAAAGCAGGATGCCACTCACGGCAGCAGGTGCCAACATTTGGAGCCTGTCTTTATCCATGATAACTACAAGAGATGCTTGACATTTCTGTGTTGAAGCATTTCATAAATGAAAAATGGCTTTGCAATCAAAATGAATACGTGTGCAGAAAAATTTCCCATTGGGGATGAAGTTGCCAGGCTTAAAAATTGGAAGCTGAGTGTTTCTCTAATAAAGTAAAATAAACTACAATAAAATTATAACAGTTATTCAAGAAATACATCTAGCAATTCAAAGCTACTGCAGTCAAACTGTTTGTTTGGGTTTTAGGAAAGTGCTTTTAAATACTTAACAAAGAATTTTGAGGAGCAAAAATATCCAAAGGAAATGTTTCTGAATTGGCATTTTCTCTAAAAAACACAAGGTGAAGTAACTGTTGGTAGTCTATCACATTTAGTCATCTCACTGCAAATGGCAATAGCCAGTGCCAAAGCAGGTGACATTTAGTGGTGACTGGTCTGTATGGTCTCCCAATTGTAGAAAATACAAGAATTTATTCTCCTCTTGGTAAGTATTGACCCTGGCTTTGCTTCACTGAATATTTACCTCTTGGGTCAATAAATCATCATGTTCATCTCAATAGAAGTCAGTATCTGCTTATTATTATATTAACCTTTACAAGGCAGATAACAGTTGTTTTTCCCTGATAATAAGATATTGCACAAATTGGGTAACTAAGAAAGATTTCTTTGTGAAAGCATTTTTTTGACTACCAGCATTTTGGCTCAGTTTAAGGCATGTGAAACAACACACATTTAATACACCACATGGAGCTGCCTTTCTCCTACAATCAGCTTTCAGAGCAGACACTAAGAGCCCTAGAAGGAGTCTTGGGACATCTGGAAGACACGCATGCGTGGTGCCTGTCTTATGGCCCAACTATGCTAAAATTGCTGCGTCATTTGGTTCTCGCAGGCAGCTGCACATGGTCCAGTTTCCATTCTGGCCAGGTGTTAGCATGACGTTTTACAAAAGCACGCACCACAAAGACAGGGAAACTCCGCAAAATTTAGGAAGAAAACAGATATGTGAATTTGTGAGGAAGGATGGCTAGGCAGAAGGACAGATGGAAGGCACAAAGATAGAAGCAGAAGAAAAGAAGCCTGACACACATGGAAAAAGTGAATATTCATTATAGAGACAAAAGACTACGTGCTGAAGTTGAGCCCAGCCTCCATTCACCATCATGCAGGAACAGTGGGGAAAAAGAAACAGGAGATACCTGGTGAGACAGTGCTTGCTCCCCTCCTGTCACCAGCCTTTGTAGATTAAAGACAGCATGGCACTCCTTCAAAAGTGCAGAAGACAGTCTTGACATCCTGGCAAATTCATCCCTTCAATAAAAATAAATTACTTCCAAGGCTGCATGTGAGATATGGCTACACATATGGCTGGCACATTTTCCTACATATTGCCTGAACTGCCACTATCTACCTCATTGCTTTATAAAGCACTTTGAGATACAGCTCCTTAGCTATTAAAGTTACAATATAAAATATAATTCTCTTTTATATCTTAAGCTCAAAAGCTTCTTTAAATATTATATATATATATACTTCTTCACTGTGCTTCTTTCATATGAACGTGCTGCCCACAGATGCCATCCAGACTTCCTATATAGAAGAAATTAAATACTGCCCACAGATTTATCATATGTTTCATTAGGCTAGATGGGAATATGTGTCATTAACCTGGTTCTCTGAGCATATCTGCCCAGTGAGGGGAGGTTGGCCTTGAGTAGCTACTGGGAGTGAGACAGATGAGAGCCGAAGGGGAAAGGGAAGTCTGAACATTATTAAAAATGGAACAAGAAGGATATTGGAACAGAGGGCAGAGCAGAGAAGAAACAGTACACAGTCATACCCGTAATCAGTACAAGACACTGCTGGAGTCCACTGATTGACTATGGATCCAAATGTGGTCCCCAACATCCCTCTGTTTATAAAGACACACTTCCAAAAGCTTCTGAGCTGCCAAACAAAAACAAACTCCAGGCATGATATGTGATAAACAGGAAACAAGCCAGAGCAAACACTGCAGTGGGAACAAAGCCTGGGACACCAAATACAGAGCCCTAAAGGACAGATACCATGGAAAACACTTTCATGTGCATGGTACGAACATCTACAGCCAAGCAAAGGAGGAAAAGCTCCACTAGGTTTTCCAGCAGCATGGACAATCAAGAGGAGCTTTACAGCATGGCAGCAACGCCCTTAAAAGACTCTGGGCTTTTTACCTTCAAAAAACCAACAGGACTGCATTGCCAGGCACTTGGGCTAAATGGCTGGTGCCTACCATAAAATCCCGGTTAATCTAGGCAGATGCTGAGGCTCTGTCAGAAAATCGCAGCTCTGGAGAAAAGCCAGCTGACAAGTAACAATTCCTCCTCTCCCATGCTCGGAAAAAATCTAGCTTTAGAGACTTCACACTTCACCCAAGATACATGACTTCTCCAGCAGGAAAAATCCTTCCAGAGTAAAGTATGTCTAGCTCCCTTCACCAGGGAAAGGATGGGCTACAGACAGCTCAGCCGAGCTGAGAACTTGTGCATCACCCACAGAGTGGAGAAGGCAATGTCAGACACCATGAAAAGCTGTAGCTGGGGACAAGCTGCTATTATCTTGTTCCAGCCCAGGCTTGCTCCTTGGAAAGATGGTGCTAGATGTGCCCAGGGACAAGAAGGATGGCCACACAGGGGACAGTATCACTTTACCAAATTCCAGCCTTTGAAATGCACCCATCCTATCTCTGAAAGCCCAAGCTGAACAACTGGGAGGATTAAGGACAGCTGTGCTCAAGGACATGCTTCTTTGTCGTGATGCTTTACTGTAGGTACAAGCATGAACATCCTGAGCCTGTGTCCCAGGGACAGGAGGCTTCCTTCTGTAACAGGAAGGCAGTGGCAGAGCAGCGCACACTCCATGGCACAAACACCACATGGGATGATGTGCTTACATCCAGTCCAGGCTTTTTTCGCCTTGTTTTTCTTGTGATGGAATTGAAGGTTTTCCTGCTGCGCTCTGAAAAGGGCAGAAACAATAACCTTTGCAATTAGCGCTTGGCAGAACAAGCTCCTGTCCACAATAAATTAACGGAACCAATTAGGGAGGAGTGAAAAATAATCAGATGCCATAAGGTAAATGCTGGCTCTGCCAGCATATGAGAAGAGGCCATTCTGGAGGACGGTTACCCTGGGACATCCTGCTGGGTCAAAGGAGGGACAGGCAAAGGATTCCTCCCAGTGCCCAAGCCTTGCCCCAGTCAAGGGAGGGGAGGAAAAATCAAATCACACTGCTTTTTGAAGCCTGTTGTATAAAATTTATTGCTTTGCTCTCACCCCACTAATGGCAACCACACCCCAAAGGGACCTGTCAAGATACAGGGTGGTCATAGACCAGTTCCCTCAAGAAATAAAGCTCTCAGGTGGGGTGTGATGGGTGGATAGCACTGTGCTATAACTTTTTCTCTTAGCTCTGTTTGCTCAAATGCCTTCAATTCCTCCACATCACATCCCATGTCTGTAGGACTGACAAATCCCATTACCACTGCACTTGGACAGCCTATTCCCTGTGATCAGGATGTTGAGGAGCAATGCTGCCTACCTCTGCCAAACCTCACTTGCTGCTTATGGCCAGGGAGGAGCAGATTTACCTGATCAAGACAGAGAGCAGTAGCCAGTGCCACTTATTGAGACTACAAACACTACCAGGATGGGGACACATGCCATGCAAGCTTCCCAAGGTTGACCTATCCTCATCACGTTATGCAGGAGCAAAAGTAGCCTGAAATAATAATAGTGATTTTTCAGCCCCTACCTAGTCTACATTCTCTGGCTAACCACCAACATTTCAGTTTTAGAAAGATATTTGATCCAGCAACCCATGAAAGACCATTCCGATATTCCATCAAAATTGCCTTGGACATGAGAGATGGCATGTGCTTCAGAAGGAGAGTCAGGAACCATAAACAAGGCAAAATGATAAACAGCAACTTGTCAAGATGGGGAGATGTGCTTGGTAAGGTTCGGCAGGGATCACTGTTAAACCCATCTTTTGTCACCTCTTCATTAACGAGCTGGAAAAAGAAGTAAAGAGCAAATAATAGAATTGGCAGACCATGCTATATTAGGAGGTGTTGCCATCTCCAGAGAAGGACAGAAACATAAAACAAATTAGGAGACAGGTTAGAAATCAGGGCAGAAAACAAAAGACCAGCAGAGAAAAATATCTGTCCAGACAGATTTACAGAAGGGATCGAACCCATTGAAGCAACCAGAAATCCTGCTCTGCAAAGGATTTTGTTATTTAAAATTTGTAGGCATTGTTAAACAAACTCCAAAACTGGCCCCAGAAGAAAGTGAGTACCTATGGTTTCATGTGTCAGATAATTATTAACTATTTTCTAGTGGTTGGGGTTTTTTTCTGTCTGAAAAAGAAACTCTCAAAAAGTCAGAAGCTCTTTAATATTTTAGACAATGGAGAGTTGAAGATCTGCCCCCATGGACATCCCCACAGCCACCCCTACATGAATCAACCTGTGAGAATCCAGTCCCATTTCTCACTATCCAAAAAGCCTGGAGATGGGCAGTTAGTCTGATTTCATAGCCTAAGAGTACATCCAATATTCACCTCCCTGGCATTTTTTTTATATGATTCTCAGCAGTCTTTTTTCCTTTAACACAAGTTATATAAACACTCAGATCCCAGAATAAGAGTTGTTAGAAAATATTCTCATAAGAGCCTCCAGCATCCCTCTCCAGTCAGCAGCACGGGAAGCTCAAAGGAGCCAAGCAGTGCATTCACGCACCCAGAAAAAAATCTCAAAAATTCCTAAGCAGACTCTAACTGCATACAAAAAAAAGCACTGCAGGAGCACGTCAATGAATAGCTGATTGGAAGAGTTGTTTTTAATGCCCCATTTAAACTGTAACACCATGAGGTGCTTAGATAGTTCATTCTGGTGTCTCCTGCAATTTATCTGGATGTGGACGCAATATAGAGAATAAGATTTCAACACGACACATGCACACACAGAGGTCCAACAGGAGTAGGAGGGCTGAAGAAATATACAGCTCTGGTATTTTAGTGTGCGTATATATATATTTACTTATTTTCTTTTAAGTACATATACAATATTAGATCAATATGGAGATTCACAGAAATCTTTGAAGACGACATGATGAGCTCTTAGTGTGACAGATCACCCTACATAGAAATTTTTCCCATTCTTTCTTGCTTTCTTCTAGTGAATTAGAGAGACAGTTCACTGGACTGCAAGTGAATAGCCAGAGAGTGCTGGCCTTCTCCCAAGCCTTAAATTGTTTATAGCCCATTCGATCTCCACTTACAGCCCTGAATCTGCTAATCGAATTGCATCTTCTTTCTACAGTTCAGATATTTTTGTCCTTTTAAACACTTTTTACTTATCTAATCTGCACCATGTGCATTTTGTGAAGTCTATATGTGGTGCAGGAAACCAGTAAATCAGTTTTAGTACAGCAAAGAGCTCTTATCTAAAAACTTAGCATTTTTTTTATTTAAGTACGTGCATGTGTACTCAAAGAAAGGATATCTGAACATTGTTTGGGATCATGTTTTCTTCTCCAAATTCTGGGAAGAACGAAGTGCTAAATTGTGGCTGAGATGAAGTTTCTGTATTTCTGCCACCATGTCATCTTCTTTACTTCCCAATCCATGGAGTAGAAATGCTGTTGCAAATTTTTCTCGCTGAGGTGGTAGACTGGCTGAGATTAGGCATGGTTTGCGTGATGACACAGGGACAGCTCTGAGCAAGAAGAGGGACCATAGCTCAGCCAGGATCTCTAGAATAGCCTTACAAGACTCAGAAGTGGCATGGTGAGAAACCCAGAAGAGCTCTGCACATCCCCCCCAGGTCCTGAACAGCCAGAGCAGCACGATGGGTATGGTACCAAAGCAATGGCAAGCTGCATGAAGGACCACTCAGGAGTACTGCGCTGCTCCTCAGTTTCCAGATGGCTTCTACTGCACTCAGCCGCTTTGATTTCCCAAGAGGCCACCGTCCTTCAGGTCACTGGAAAGGAGGGAGCCTTGCAGGCTGCTGCAACTCTCCATTTCCTGATTTAGAAAAATTTTCTCCTTCTAATGCTTATTCATGCATCAGAGAACATTCCTTTTCCTCTCTGTGCAACTACTGAGCACAAACCTTGACTTTTAATTGTAAGATTAAAGACCCCATTAAAAAAAGAAATTCTTAGAGACTTACTAACCAAATGTTTTAGGAGGCGCTAGTGAACCTGCTTGCAAAGGCCTACCACACAGATGCTTTTCACTTGGCAGATCAAACTGGACACATTTGCTCTCATTCTCCAGACAGTCCTTCCTCTGTGCCTGCAATTTCTGTTTGTATTTGATTTCTAGTTTCCCCAGAATGTAGCCACTGGTGCAGAGATGCAGGTGAAATCTGCATGTGGCCCTACAGCTTTTGCCTCTTGGATCTACTCTGAAGAGAGAACTCCAGCCACCCTCTGCCACGCACCTCCGCGTGGTTAGCAAATTAAAGTCAGGATGAGACCAAAATACAGATCTGGATCTGCTCAGTGTTATTTTGCCCAAATCAACAAACACAAGAAAAGGAAAACCCCACATATATGACTTACCCATAGACTCATTCACTCCTCCCCTACCACTGCAGAAATAATCACATGCCAAAGACATAACAACTTTCTCCGGATAGACCACCTGCGTCCCATGATGGTAATGGACAGGTGTCCTCTTTCTCCTGGGAGAGACGATTCTGAGCTTCAATTAGAGCAGATTTGAATAGATCTGAAGCCAACAGACTTCACAATTATTCCTTTTTTTCTTTCTCTGTGTGTTTGGTCACTGAGTCTCATTTCTCTCCACAGGGAAGTCTGTTCACCAAACCTGCTTGCTTATTTAAAACTCTGCAGCCTCAGCCCACTCCCATTTTGCCACCCGAGACCAAAAGCCTGGAGTTGCCGAGTCATTAAAAGCAAGATGCAATTAGCACCAACACTGACTGGCTCACTCCCTCCTATTTTGTGCCCATGTCTGGAGCTCCTTCCTTTGTGAGCTCTAATGCGTGTTTAATGTGCAACTTAATTATTTGATTACAATGGCATAATTATGTAATTGTAATCTATTGTGCAAGTTGGCTGGAAGGAGACGGGAGACATTTGCTGAGTGACGTGGGATAAACAGAATAACAACATAAAAGAAACAGAATAAATCTAATGAGATGATAATTTGGAGGAATAGTTAAGAAAATGGGCACTTTGGAAAATGAAAAGTATTTGGACTTTTTTTTTTTTTTAAATCATTTTAATTAATCTGTTCTTCCCTCCCGCCCCTTTGTGATCAGCAAGAAATTTTCTTCTCACTGCCAAGACGCGAGCACGTGCTGGAACAGCACGGCCAGGCAGGCTGTCCTGTCCCCACCACACCGCTCCGGCTGTCACTCTAGTAGGACAACTGGAGATGTGCCCAAATTGTTCTAAGGTGGCCCTCAAAAAATGGTAGCACTTCAAATTCATACATGCTTTACTGAATTACAGGCACAGCTCAACCTTGACTATGTGCAGGCTAACAAAACTGAATAACCTCCCACTTTCGATGGAAATAGGAGTAGATGCACAGAGTCGTTCATGGCAATTTATTGCAGAGCAGTTACTCAAACACCTGGATGAGCCGCCGGTCCATCTCAGGGTGACACACTTAATCTCCAGCATCCATACTTTGGATCAGAACACTCATGTCCATGGCCTGAACCCAAAAACGAGGGGAAAAACACTGGAAGAATATGACCAAGTTAAGCAACAGACACAGGGGAGCTCATTGCAAGAACTGCAAACCACACTCTGGAGACAGTTTTGAGTCTACCTTCATAAGCTCTCTCCTTCAAAAGACTTCTAATGAGTCTCTTTTCTGCAGCACTAAGTACATTCTCAGGGAGACCACATCAATATGTAAGAGTACTGGGAATCTAGACAACCAGTTGAGCCTACTCCCCCAGCTTCTGACGAGGTGCACTCAACCTGCAATGCCCCGGGTTTCTGTGGGAGACGCAAGCCTGTGGCAAGTATTTTAGGGAGACCTCTGAACCAGTTTCTCAACCCTAACTGATAGCTGGCAGAAGGCTTGTACCAATAAAGCTTTCCAGAGCAAGGGTTTCTCCAGTCAGCTTGGCCCCTACAGTGCTGGCAGGTGGACACAAGCCAATGCCAGAAGAGAGATCTGCACTCTTGGGAACACAGACTGTCAGGCTGTTTTACAGGCGACACATTTATATCTGACTGGGTTTATATTTATGGCTATTTCAGCCAAGCTTCTCTTTTGCGAAAGTCTTTCCAAGCAAATGCAGGATTCTGACCCATTTCAACTGCAAGCTGCAGTCCGGTATCATTGAAGCACAAACTCCAGAATGATGCTGAAACTGGTCTAATATTAGCAAAGCAAACAGAAGCAATGGCAACTTAGTGCCTAGCTATCTGCCAACTATCCAAATAAGATTAGCCAAGAAGCAAACTCTGACACATGATTGGTCTCTCAGTCAGTCAACAGCAGTAAAAGCAAGCTCTTGTAATGATGCCAGTCAGGGAGACAATGTAATCAAATAACTGTAAGCATATGCAGAGTCAATTTGCTAGACATTATATCACCAAGTCCTATGTAAGACCTGATTTCAATCCAAGGGGTCTTCCCTCGGGTCTTCTAGGTATGTTTATGTCGAGGTTAAGGTCATATTATATACAATTACAGTATTAGTAAAGCTTCATTCCCCCTTTTGCCCACAGAAAGACCTGCAGGAGGCTACTGGGAAGCTCTACCCCTTCCCAGAAACACATATTTTGGAGCAAGCCTCCTTTCTGAACTAAACACCAGAATCCTCAAAAATTCTGACATCTCCTGACCATGAAATATTTTCCACCAAAATAGAAGTCAGCACTCTGAGACAATACTTCAGGATAAAAATGTTTGTTTGGCGGAGTTTACTTTTTAAAGAACATCATCTGAAGCCAGAATAAAAACATTTCTATTTTAAAATTATGGAGGGAAAAAAAGAATAAGAAAGAGCTTTTAATGGAATCCTAACAAAGCAGATTTGGCATACACCAACATTCCATTACAAAGCTTTAGAACAAAAACGACAAGAAGACTTTCTGTGTTGAAGATTTCTTGCTGTTTGGCTGACTACAAGGTAAGACACTGCAGACTGGCTTGTGACATCAAGGATTTCCAGAGCATTGCTCTCAAAAGCAACCAGAGTTATCAGCCTTAAAACCTACCACCGACTCCTCTGCCATTCCAGAAGACTTCATTAATATTTTGCTCCAAGAATAAAAAAGAGATTTGGGCAGCTGCTGGGCCCCCCAGCAGCATGCATCACCCAGCATGTGAGGTCTAAAATTCCTCTCGTTGCACCAGAGTATTTGTATGCATTTTTAAGTGTTCGAGAATTATTATGTTGTGCAAAGGCTTGTCTAACTCTTCAGGGAGGTCACACAGACACGTTATATATTCAACAGACGTGCAATAAACACAATTTAGCACTATCTACCCACCGCCAAATACTCTGGTACTTTCTCGCAGGAAAAGAAAAACAGAACACAATTTTAATAATGCATCAGCGATGGTTTTGATTGTTATTAGATTTGCAGATCAGATTCACATGGAGTGGTGTGACATTCATTGCACATACATACACCCCAAGCAAGCTGCCGTCCTGACAGCAATGGACAGATTGACACAGAAGAGGAGAGCACAGCACTCAACAGGGGACGAGACTGAATGTGACCTCCTCGCACGGAGGATGGGCTGGAAGGCTGCCTGCAGTTTTGCTGCTCAATCCCAGCCCACCCTCGATCTCCCATCACAGCTGCCACCCATGCTGGCCAACAAAGACAAAACTTTGGATGCATGGAGATTTAGAGACTTGCTTTTTCAAAGGAGCAAGCCTCATGCTCATACATTGGCAAGATCGCTTACAGTTTCCCTGTAAGCTGTAGCCCTCTGTCAGGGATGAAAATCTCAATTAATGCTGCTAATAAAAGGGACAGAGAATACAATGGTTAGGTCCAAATTCCCATTCTTCAGTGGAGAAAATGAATATGACATGTCCAAGTAACATAATTACGGTCATATAATAAGAACTACAGTCTAAAAACTTGTGTGTGAACACTTGCCATAGCTCTGTATCTCCACCGTATGTCTTCACATCCTTTACACTTGCACAAAAATTGTTGGCACAGGACCCGTCACAGATTTTGGACCAGGCCTTTATCATACTGGCCACGAGCACTGCCAGAGGATCTGCAAGGCAAAGGGACTGAGCTTCAACGCATTAGCTTTAGCTGAAGAGCTAACAGCCCTCGAAGCCAAGGAAGTCCATGGAGTTTATGGATTCTGATTCCCTGGGAACACAAGATAGGCAGTCTTTCCTATAAGGCTGATTGGGCTGGAGCAAGTCTTTCAGAAAAAAGCATCCAACATTGCAGAGGCTCCACTCTCTCTCTTGGGAAATGATCCAAGACTTTACAGAATCACAGAATTGCTTAGATTGGAAAAGACCTTTAAGATCATTGAGTCTAATCACTAACCTAACACTGACAAGTCCTCAACTAAACCATATCCCTAAGCACTATGTCTGTATGACTCTTAAATACCTCCAGGAAAGGGGACACCACCACTGCTCTGTGCAACCTGTTCTAATGCCTGACAACCCCTTTCAGTAAAGGAATTCTTCTTCATATCCAATATAAACTTCCCTTGGCACAACTTGAGGCTATTTCCTCTTGCCCTATCACTTATTACTTGGCTGAACAGACCAATCCCAATTCTTTACAACCACCTTTCAGGTATTTGTAGAGAGTGATAAGGTCTCCCCTGAGCCCCATTTTCTTCAGACTAAACAACCCCAGTTTCTCTCAGCTGCTTCTCATTAGACTTGTGCTCTAGACCCTTCACCAGCTTCACTGCCCTTCTTTAGAGACACTCCAGCATCTCAGTGTCCTTCTTCTAGGGAGGGGCCCAAAACTAAACACAGTACTCAAGGTACAGCCTCACCAGTACCAAGTACAGTGGGACAATCTTTTCCCTAGTCCTACTGACCACACTGTTACTGACACAGGCCAGAATGCTGTTGGCCTTTCTTGGCCACCCAGGCACCCTCTTGGCTCGTGTTCAGGCAGGCTGTTGTCCAACACCCCCAGGTCTTTTTCTGGGAGGCAGCTTTCCAGCCACTCCTCCCCAAGCCTGTAGCATTGCCTGGGATTGCTGTGACCCAGCTGCAGGACCCAGCACTTAGACTTATTGGAACTCCCACAACTGGTCTTGGCCCATCTATCAAGTCTGTCTAGATCCCTCTGCAGAGACTGACTACCCTCAAGCAGATCAGCACTTCCACCCAGCTCAGAGTTGTCTGCACCTTACTAAGTGTACATTCGATCTCCTCATCCAGGTCATTGATAAAGATGTTAAACAGGACTGGCCCCAGTACTGTGCCCTGGGGAACACCACCTGTGACTGACCACATGGATTTAACACCATTCACCACCATTCTTTGGGCCTGGCCTTTCAGCCAGTTTTTCACCCAGCGAAGAGTATACCTATCCAAGCCATACACTGCCAGTTTCTCCAGGAGAATGCTGTGGGAAATGCTGTCAAAGACTTCAGTGAAATCCAGATAGACAACATCCAAAGCCTTTCCCTCATCCATGTTGTAGAAGGAGATCAGGTTTGTCAAGTAGGACCTGCCTTTCATAAACCCATGCTGACTGGGCCTGATCAACTGTTGGACCTGCATGTTCTGCATGATGACACTCAGGATGATCTGCTCCATCAGCTTCCCTGGCAGTGAAGTCAAACTCACAGGTCTGTAGTTATCCAGATTCTCCTTTTGGCCATTCTTGTAGACGGGTGTCACAGTGGCCAACTTCCAATTTGCTGGGACCTCCCAGGTCAGCCAGAACTGCCGATAAATGACAAAGCCCATAAAGTTCCTCCAAGACAATTTAACATCAAGGTACCATCTCTAAATGAGGAGGCCTCACTGACTCCTACCACCCTCCAATAGAAGTTTGGCTCTTATTTTCAGGTCAGATTTTCTATTGATTCTTTGCAGTTTAGACTAACGAGACCTCTATTCTCAGAAAAACAAACAAACACTCTTTTTCCTACTTATAGACCCCCAATCCAGCTGTCTTAGCCCACATATGGCTATAAAACACCAATCTTTTTCCATTTTCCTTGTAATGAAGTTGTTGGCTTCAGGTCCTCACCAGTTGTATCCTATCCTCTTCTCCCCTTTTTCCTACTGCTGGATGAGCCACTTGGACTCTCCTCTGCCCAATCCACAGGTGAATAATTGAAAAAAACAACTGTTTCGTATAGAAAACCAGATTTCCATGTAAACATTAAATATCAATTACATGGGAAGCCATGCAGTGCTTTAATTATAGTCATGAAAAATCATCCCATTAATCAAGTTTCTAATCATCTAGTTTCTCGTAATAAGGCAGCAACTTATTTTATCGATTAACTCTTAATAAGCCACCTAGATAAATCAATTCTACATATTTTAGCATATGTCCTGTTTTGCCATAGAAAAAATTCTCCCTTTACCAGGGACTTGACTGAGTGCAAAGCAAAGTCCCTGCTGCTTCTTTTTGGCAGTGCTGCTACTTCCCTCTGGGGTTTGTTCATCATGGCCAGAAAGCGGGCTCCTTGCTCTCACTTCCCATCCAGCCTGGCCTCCACAGAATGGGCCCTGTCATCTTTCAAAGCTGCGATTTACGAGGCTGGGTCCACTTCAGATCAAAAAGAGCTGCAAAAATAAAGGGTGATACAAGAAACAGAGAGCTTTGCCTTTTGAGACGAGATGAAAAGAGCTCAGCTCACTTAGTCTAGCAAAACAAAAGCCAAGACGGGACATGGCAGTGGTCTAGAAATACATGGAGAACTGGAGAGGGAAAAAAGGGAGGAAGGAAACAAGGGTGAAAAAGAGCCATTTCAGTCGAAGAACAAGTGAAAACAAAGCAGCTGTGAATTAATATAAGGCAGAGTTTAGAAATACATGCTCTTAGGCTCAGAACAGAAAGACTTTCTACAAGGCTTCCCTTGGGAGTCACTGGGCAAAACCTAAACAAGTTTTTTTGCATAACTTGATCTGGGCATGGGAGAGGCATTATTGCAAGAAGTCTGCAATGGTTAGGCATGAACGCAGGCTCCAAGGAGCCTGTTCTGTCTTCAGAAAGGGTTTTCTGGGATCCACAGCCAAGCTAGACATGAAGCCACTTGATTAATTATTGCTTCTGCTGACTTCTCCCACCTACTGCTCAGTTCAACACCAATTATTCAGGATCAGCTCATAATAACCTATTGAAGAGGTACAGCTATTCATTTGCATAAGTAGTTTCAGCCAACACAGTCTGCTGAGACAGAAAATATACACTGAATATTTAGCAAGTCTGACGGCATTTTAAAACCATGTGACAGTACACAATTGATGACATCATGCATTTCTCATGTTTTCTGAAGCTGAAGACTAATGCAGCACAGAGCTTAACTCAAAATTGCTTGGAGCTTTCTTAAAAAACCCAAACAAACAAACCCCAGAAAAACAGCATTTCTAGACTTAGATACAACTCCCAGAAAACCTCACCTAGCAATATTGAAATTTGTACAGAACTGCAAAACTATATCCAAAACCCTTAAGCAGGAACAAGTAACTTGCTCCTCCTCTTTGGAAAGGAGCAACATGTTGTATGTTAGGGTCCAAATTTAGTTTGACCCACAAACCCACTGTCAGATCAAGCCACATCTAATCCACAGGTTGCTGTTCCAGCCTGGCAGGTGGCTATGTTATAGCTTTAGGAGCTTGTCCAGGTTTCGGAGAGACCTGTTCCTGGCTAGGATAGGCTACTGAGTATCTATTCATGAACACAGAGGTTTGCAGACCTCTGCATTTTTTGCTGTTTTGACCTCTCCTCGCACAAAGTGCTAAATATTCCTGCAGCTAGGGTGCACCAATATCAGCAGAGGCAAAAATTCCCTCTTTCCTCTGACCCAGTGCTCTTTCCTTGTCTCTTACTCAACACATCCTACAACCTCTTGAGCAATCACTAACCCATTAAATGATGCTACACTGTGGCCTCACCAGCCCTTGCGAAGGACAGCCAGCAGCACACATCCAGCTTGTGCAACATGGCATTGCACAATCCCCTTTCAGCTCTCAAATCTCTCAACCTTATTAATTTCTTCCACACATTTGGGGCTACAGCAATACTACATATTACCCCAGTGGCACCAGTAACATCTTGGACCAAAAGGGAGGCCGTAGTTGCACAAATACTTGTTTGCCTCTGCTACCTTTTTAGCATGTGTGGCCATCCCTCTCTCCCGCTCTTGCTCCCACCCACCAGCTACAGCAAAAACATTTACAGAACGAGCAACAAAGGGCAACATGGCATGAACATGGCAGAAGAGCTAGCTCTTCAACCATGACCCCTCCCCATCTTAAAGGATTATCACATCGAAAACATCCAGTATCAACTCTATACTCTTCCCCCAACTCTGGAAGCTGGTATCGCAACAGTCGAAGTGCCAGGCTCTGAAGCGGGAAATCGCTGAGCACGCTGCCTGGGGCTGCTGCGCCAACAGACGGGAGGCCAATGGAAAGGGTACGGGATGCAAACAGCTTCTGCTGCCTGAGGGACAACCTCACACCTGTCCTGACTGCTTTGAGACCAATGTGTCAGGCGTGTCTGACAAATCACACATATGAAGGAGATGCACCTGCACTGAACAGTCACATCCAACAGGTCTTGAGAAAACTCAGCCAGCAACAGATTTAATACCAGGACTGACCCTGCTGGCAGTCTGCTTGGTGTGTGCTGGGGGTGCTGGGCACTGAAGAGGTTTGCCTGGAGCAAAACTGAGATCAGTGGCAGGCTGAGAAACACAACAAATCCCTGTTTGAATCTCCAATGTCCCAGCCTGTTCCTGATATCCTCAGATCCATTCTCTCACCTCTGTACAGGTGCAGTCAGGTCAGGAAAAAGTTTTGCTGCTCAGACCAACACTGTCAGAAAGCATGTTTACATTGAATAAAGCATGTCCATACTAGTACATGCCCAGAACAACAGCCCTGGCCTCTCAGTTTTTAACTGATATAAAATAGGAAATCTTTCCCTGTAAATATCTGTTAGAGGCAACAAGGACAGTAAATCTACACAGGCTTTTACTGATGTCCTGCCACGTGCTGCAGAGCTTTTCCCCCAACCCACACTCCTACCTCATGAACCCAAAATCTTTCAAGATACTTACATGGACTGGAAGGAAACCCACAAAACCACCCCAGAGCAAGTTCTTCCCCAAAACCAGTGCAGAGTCTGTAAAGAATAATAAATGGCTCCCCTTTTTCCACTCCCCACTTCCCCATTTCCGCTCCCCACCCTCCCTCAGGAAAATCTTGTTCAGTCTTAGAAATGCTTTCACTTGTGTGGCCTGGGACAGCATCACGCACGGCAGGGAATTAAGCTGTGGGGCAGGTCTACAGGCAGGCACTGGGGAAGACAATAGAGACTGGGAGGGAAGAGGGCTGTGAAAGCTGCAAACTTTGCCAGGCATCACTCAGAGCTAGATAAAGGGAGAGTAACGAGCTGCCTTGAAAGCGTCAGCACAGTGAGAGCCGTTTGATTTATTCTCCACCACAGCAATTATTTATTCATAAATAAAACAAAAAAAGGAATGCGACCGGACGCCTGCTCAGAGGTGGCATTTGTGGGAGGAAGGAAGGTACAAGGACTCCACCCAGGGAGGGCTGTCTGACACTTCTCCTTCCCCCACCCATAATCATAACCTCTGATTTAATTATCTTGATGGAAACAGGGGGGAAAAAAACCAAAACAAAACAGAAAAGGCAGCAGAGAGAGCAGTCACTGTGTTCTCAGTTGAAGGCCTCTCCTGATGCCCAGCAACAAGTCTCAGACTCTCTGGCTCAATGTGCCTGCTGCCCTGGACATTCTCCTGTTCCCAATCGCTTGGGAAAAAGTCATATCCCAATGGTCCCACTATTCTCTAACTGCCAGCAAGAAGCCTGGCTCGTGCAAAATGGTGCCCACAAGACTGATGGAGGGCTGCTTCCCTCCACATCTCCATCACAGAGATGGTCCCCAGCCACATACAGCTCTGCTGGCAAGGGTGGCCCCACAGACAGTGGTAAGGCTAGACTAGCTAGGACAGGCTTGTATGTCAAAGAATGAATGAAAATGCCCAGGGAAACAAAGAGAGAACAATTAAAGAAACAGCTCCAAGATCACCAAGATCCATGCCACTGAATAACACGTTTTCAGGCCAAGCCTTGTGGATCTTAGACAGTGTGAATAAGATGGGGAGAGTCTGAGCAGATGTTCAGTACCAATGAACCCAAGCACAGCCTTCCAAACCGCCAGGTTTTGCTTCAGGATCTGAAGACAGAACACTTTGGGGAGGAGGTATTTGCCTGCTGGCTCTTTCATGCTCGGGAATCTCATTTTCCAGGATGTGAGAAAGGCCAGAAGGGCTAGAAATGTACATTTGCTTTTCAGTGACAGCTGAACTACATGAAATCTGGCTCTGGGGCTCTAGAAAAACACAGTAAGTAACATTAAGACTTACAATAAAACTATTCTTCTTGGCAACAGAAGGTTTTTCTTACTCACCACTCCTTTGGGCTCAGAGAAGTCATGGATGCTTCCTCCTTTGAGGCCAGGTTGAATGAGGCCTTGAGAAACCTGGCCTAGTTAAGGCACCCCTGCCCATGACAGGGAGGTTGGATTAGAAGATCTCTAAGGTCCCTTCCAACCTAAGACATTCTATGATTCATCTCAAACATTGGTGATTGCCACTCTGCAATAGACTGGCTACATACTGCTATACAAATCGGTCTGTTGAGCATAGCTAGATTTTGCCTTCCCTGAGGGAAAACAGAGAGAAGAAAGAGACCTCCTGGGTCAACAATCCCAGGTCCTGCTGCAGCAAATGACACCTTGTGCAAGCCCGTACGGATGCTACCTAAACACCCCGCAGACTGTTGCACCAGGCACTCAGCACTTTCTTTGATCCAGCTGGAAGAGCTGGCAGGATAAACTCTTGCACATCCCACTGGCAAGGAAGAAGTTAACTTATCCCAGCAGCAACATGGCAGTTAAGCGTATTCCCCATCGCTCTCCCACACCCTCCAGCCATGCTTGTGTTTTATCGATGCTGCCTCTGGCTCAGCAGCTTTCCTGGCTTCTAGCGATTTAAAGATTGAGCATGTTTAAATATTAAATGGGGGAAATAAATAATAAATATAATGAAAAAATATTGTTTTTCCTTAAATAGGGACATCACTCACAAAAACAAAAGAGGTAAGGTAGGCCTGTCCCCAGGGCTGTAAAATGCCACAGCAAGTAAGGTATCAGCTTCACTTCCACTCTGTTGCCAAAGAGTCCTCCACAGAACTTGTCAGCAATCAAAACACAATAAACGATGAGAGAAGAGCTTTCCCTCCAAAACCACAGAGGTGTGCAAAACCCTCACTCCTGAGTCCAAAATATCTTCTCACCCAAGGCTGCCCTCCAGATCTGGTCCCTGTGCAAGGAGGAGCCAGACAGGATGGGTTCTCCAGGTTTCCACCCATGTGAAGACAGCCCACACTGGCTACAGGTACTTTGGCACTGTGTGCTTAGGATAGCAGTGGATGCCTTTTAGTCACAGATTCTGTGACTGCTAGGAAGCCCAGAAGACCCGAGAATGTTCCTGAAAGCAGGTATGTGAGTTATCAGGATCTCCTCTTCTTGGTCTTCTGGAAGCTCTAAATCACAACAGCAGCTTTTATCACTGAAGAGGATGGCAAGAACACCTAATTGCCAGACATGTCAGTCTCCCACATACACACAGTGAACTGCAGTTTTCAGCCCATTTTGAAGCAGGGGTGGAAGCATGCAGCCCCCCCATGCCTAGAAAGACGTCGCTCAAAAGCTCCTGCAAATGGCTCCACAAACGTTAGTCACAGCATAATTGCACGTTATGTCCTACAACTTCACTTTGACGATTTAAGGGACAACACAAAGAGCAAAGAGACTGTGATATTCATATTGACATTTCCCCAAAATGCCCCCTTTCCTGATAAAGCCGTTGTCTTATGAATATGGGAAGCTTGCCTGAAGGCTTTGCTTAAATACAGCGTGTTAGTATTTAATCAGAAAAGGTGGAGCAGTAGCGACCCCTATTCAACAACAATCTGACACTTTTTCGGATGTGCAAGATGTTTTCCATTTTCATGGACAATTCTGTTTACAATCCCTCCTCTAAAAAGGCTTATAAAAGATTCACTCTGCCTGTATTTGAAACAGTCAGAAAGCAGGATTTCATCTCCTATTCCTTCCCCGTGGGAATTTCTAATGAAAACCATTTTTTGTCTAAACTTTTCTGTAAGAAACGAAAAGATTTTTTTTTCTTTGTAAAAAAAGAAAAAAAGAAAGAGTGAAAACTAAAATACTTCAGTCACAGACCAACGTAATATGAATTGAAATGACTGCCAGAATGCCTATGGAGAGCTGCAATGGAAGACCCAGAGGAGGGAAGCACAGTGTTTTATGGATCAAGTGCCAGGCTACCAAAAATTATGTAAACTTTTGGTTGGGAAACCAGTTTCTGTGGCTTTCTGCAAGGTCAAGAATTTCAAAAGCTGTCGACGTGTTTGGGTGCATATCTCCCAGGCGTAAAGAAGCTGGATTTTCTGAAGGTCAGAAATCTTCTGAAAAGCAAAACTGCTGACAACCAATAATCTCAGCTGGAGGACGAATAAATATTTGGGCGAAACTTGGAGAAAAACAACGTCTTCTTTTCTTCTTCCCATCAAGGGTGAAATCCATGGAAGCCTGTGGGATTTTTGCCCTAGACTTTGGAATAGCCAAGACTTACCAGTGCAGTTTCTCTTTGCAGTTCATTGATCTATGTCCACACTTGTGACGGACACCTGGCACCACGGCTGTCAGGTCTGACGTTGACAACTACGAGGAGGGTATTTCCCCTGGGTTTCTCACTTAGCTCTTCAGACACAGATACCAGCAACTGGTTTCCTTTAATAGTGATGCAAAGAGTAGTCCGATTTTGATGAATTTATATTTAGACTCACTTTCTTCTATTTTTATAGTGTTTTTTTAAAGATTTCTCTTTACCTTCTGGATAGAGCTCCAAGTTCACCCACTGAAGCAACCACTGAACTATGAAAAACAACAGAAAGTAAAGGATGTGCTAAAAAAAAATCCATAGTAACTGTAATACCTCAATTAAGGGAGCATAAGTATTGAAGCCTGAAGTATCTTGAGAATCTAAGCCATCAATCCTGACAGCAGAAGTTGCCAGTACTAGAGCTGGGAAAAAATCTTTATCTTTCAGCTCACAAGCAGGGAATATCTCTCTCCCCGAAAAGATTAAAAAAAAAAATTGTATAACAGTATTTTAAGTTGAGTTGAAATCTACACTTTTGGTTTTATGTTCTACCTTTCCGTTTTCTACTAGCAAAGTTGGTTTTTCCCCATCCTGTAAATATTCTGATTTAGCAGTATGCTAGAAAGGCTTAAAAGAAGAGTTTGTTCTGCTTCCACAAGCTGGCCAATTGACAGGGATTCAAGTGTCTTGAGTATTAAAGGGTTAAGCAAATTCCTGGTCATGGTCCACATTTCGGAGAGTAGAGCAAAAAAATCTGTTCACGGATTACATCTTTGAACTGGAAAACAACTTCAAAGATGGTCAAACACTTACCAAAAGAGGCCAGAAACAGGATTTATGTGAAATAGCTGCAGTTTAGTGAGCATTTTGCTGTCAGGTGTTCTTCCACTGCAGTTTCCCCCTCTGAGAAGCAGCAGGACAGACAGCACTGGTATTTGGAAAGCTTTTTGTTTCTCCACCCACGAGTTCCCTGGACAAGCCTCCTCCAGAAGCTAAATCCTTCCATTTGATGTCCTTCCAGGTCACCGGCCAACCTGTCACATTCCTGGTGTGACCTGGCTTTTTAGGGAGCCAGGAAGCGATGGGGAAGCACCGCTTTAACACGTGCGAACAGCAATAGAGCAAACCACGATCCTCAAAGCGGCATCACTGCAAAAGGCGCAGCGGCTTCCTTGGCCCCTGGAGATTTTTGTGCCTGTGATTTCATGCAGGACGATGAGTGTTTCTTTTTCCCAGGCATGAGAAGCAGTTCAAGAGGATGCAGTGGGCAGCTCGCTCACCAGCTCCAAAGACAGGACAAAACGAGATCCTCCTGAGAAAGGGCAACACATGTCACCAAGCCCTCAGAAATGCTATCAGCCTCCCAGCATCACAAGCACTTGGCAAGATCACCCAAACTTGGCTGAGCTCTGCCAGGTTCCCTGCAGTTTGCACCTCCTGTTCTGGGCCATGACTTCAGCCCAGAAAAGAACCTCTCTTGTCCTGTGGCCGTGCTGGACCTGGAGGGACCTTTCCCCAGGTCATGCTCTTCCCAAGGGAAAGTGAGGTCTTCACAGTAGGCCCCACAGCAGGGAGGGATTTTGCTTCTTGCCATGCTGGGCTGGATATCAGGGCCATCCACCCAAGCACAAGGCACAAGCTGGACCTGCCCAAGGCCCATATGTCAGGAACGGGGAGGACAGACCAACAAACCCAGTATGGAAATTGTTGCGATCTGCCTTCCCAGGCACAACTCACACGGCAGGCACGAGCCCCAGGGTTCCCTGCAGACATCTGCCAGCCAAGGACACAGGCTCCACTGCTTCATTGCAGAGACTTCCCGTCTAGGTGAACACAAAGGTTGCAACTAAACAAACCGCAGGAATTTACATCAGCAGATGTTTCTCCTACAATACAGTCTTAATGCAATGATGGGCACCATGTCCTTTCTCGCAGGGAGCAGCAACCAACCACTTGGCATCCTGCAAGGGACTTTATCTGGGCCACCAACACTGCTCAGTCCTCAGGACAAGGGAATAAATCCCTCAGGACAAGGTAATATAAGGGATATGATGTTGGCACAGCCTTATGCTGAAGTGATGAGCACTTCCAGGGCTCTGCTGAGACCTCTCAGCACCAGCCAGGCATCCCATCCACACCAGCTTTGCAGCAGCAGTGGGTTTTGCCCAGCAAGGCTCACACACAGCAGGAGGCACCTGGCCTTCAGCCACACGGCTTAGGTACTGTGCGATGGAGGATGAACTCACAAACCTGAAGCACGGCTTCAGTTTATTTCAATAAAGAAGAATCAAGTAATGACAAGCTGAGGGATGAGCAATGGGGTAATGGGCAAATTGCCATAGAGCAGAGCAAAAGGAGATCCTCTCTCCTCCTGTTTTTTGCCTCCCTCCACTCCCCAGCTGCTTGTGATTGCCTGTGCAAGTGCCAGACACCACCAAGAAAGCTGTCGGACAAAGCTGTCACCAAAGGACTAATTCATAGGCACTTCACAATTTATGGTCAGCCTTTCAGCCTGGTTGCCTCCTCCAGCTGCGGCAATTAATGACAGCAGCCCCCCTGCACACCCCAGCTCTGCCTGCTCTCTTCCTGGGCAGCCAGAGAGCGCCAACCACTCCTTTGAATACCTCCCATTATCAATACTGCATTAACAGCAGACATTTCTTTACTGTTGGTATAGTCACCACAAAGGAATATTGCCAAGTACAGCATATTTGCTTTTATGCCAAGGAAAAAATAGTCCTGCCTGCACAGGTGCATCTCCCCTGGACCTCTGGCACTGCTCCGATCCAAGGGGAGGCTTGCAATGGGATGGGTGAAGCCCTGAGGTTTGCTGGCAGGATGAAGTGAAGTTCTGAGACAGTCACAGCCCCGGGAAGGCATTTGCAGTCATCTTGCTCAAACTCTTACCTAAAAACAATTTATACCTTGCTGCCCATTGCTTTGCAGTGGATGACCCATCAATTTAAACAAAGCAGTATTGGCAGTTCAGGAGGATATGGCTTCTTTTTGAGTACTCTGTCCAATTCACTATCAACAGCAACTCTGACTTGATTATAAAATTCCTTGGCAAAGCTGATTTTCATGGTACTGCAGGTCTGGCCCTATCAACATCTCGGGCAAGCCCAGCTGACCACTTACCCTAATTCAGACTCACCTTCTGCCCCTCCCCAAAGCAGGTCCCTTTAGTAGAGCTAAAAGCACCCCAACATGTTTCAAAGTAGTACATGCACAAACACAGGAA
>NW_009715297.1:65179-115623 GCF_000703405.1 Apaloderma vittatum
TCAGGGTAAAAAAAAACAAGTTTCCCCCCCTCTGATACTGTTTTAGCTAGGATGCTTCTTGAACTGGAAACCACAGAAATCCTTTGCCAGTGAGGAACCCAGACCTGCAGGTGCGTTGCAGGTATTCATCCTAACTCAATTTTCTCAAAGAAGCAGAGTGTACCAGGACAATCAGAAAAGCAATATGTAGTTTTCATTGGATGTCTTACAGTAGACCAAACCAAAGAACCACAAATGAGAAATTCTCTCTCAAAACAAAATGAACTTTCAGCAAAGCCCACCTCGGCAACACAGATTAATACTCTGCAGATCCAAATCTCCTTAGATACAAGGGAGAATGGGATGAGAACCTGCCTTGTAACTGCTGTGACTCACAGCAGTCTCTACAAATAACCAAATGCATCAGACTTCAAAGGGATTTGACCCTCTCTCCTCCTTATCATTTGAGTGTGTTTCCCATCTCACTCACACTGTGGCATCCAGGGCATCCAGCTGGATGAACAGGAAGCTGACGAGCTCAGACTATTGCTAATTTACTGTGATAATCACAGTAGGCATGGCCTACCAGGGAGATGAACCGCAGAGGAAACAGCATCATCTGCCACAGAGCCTTTGTGCAATTGCGATGGAGTCCTCTCCTCTTGCCTTGAGTGCTCCCCTCTAAACGGGATAACAGCAGTGCCTGACCTCCATGGACCCTGGGAGGAAGGGGAAACACAGTCAAGCCAGGAAGCTGCTCAGGCACTGTGATAATAGGAGCCAGGGAGACATACAAGAGCAAGAGGACTTTCGCCCAAGCAGCACATTAAATATAAAAGAGAAGTCACCACGGATGTTAATATATAGCATCAGGATTTATTCTTCCCTCCTGCTCTCGGTATCATGTGACAACATTAATTAAATGTGTTTCTGACCCTGCTGCGCTTCTTTAAATATTTGCCATTCTCCACAAGCACTGTTTGGTTAATGAAATGAAATTAATGAGCTCATTAGATTGTGGTGTAATCTTTCAGATCCGAGCCTGGCACTCAGAGCCACTGTTCCTTTTCTCTGCTCTCACAGTTTAACTCAGCGCATTCAGCTCTAGAAGCAGCAGCTGAAGAGTGAAGCAATCAATTAACAGGGTGGCCAGGCACAAGAAGGGGAAGGAGGAAAGACCAAGGCCAACAAGACTCAGCTCACTAACTTTCCCACGGGAGCTGATCCTGCAGAGCCCGTGACTTTGGGCGGGTGCTGGCACATAACTTCATTTGGCGGATGCTTCACCAAGGTGAAGAAGCTAGAGGAGTCTGACATGGCAGAAACTGAATCCATGGCTACATCCACTCTGATTTGTATGTGAAAGCCAGGAGACCTCAGAGAAGACGAGCTCGGGTTTAAAGCTTTAAAACATGCCTCTTAATAGCAGCTCCTGTGTCCGATGGAAATAAAAGGGGTCTCACTCAAAAACAGCGGAGGCCGTGGTGTTGTCCTCCCACAGCTCAGACTGCTGTGATCTCTAAACCCCTTCCTCAAGCATCTTAACAAGGAAAACACACGTGGCCCATATCCTTCCACCCAGGCAACTCCCCACGGTCACTTTGATCATCACTCACCCTAATTCCCTCCACACTGACATGAGCAACCCTCAGGCAACTAGTCTTTCCCACGTCTTCCCCCTGCCTGAAGCAGTACTCACAGCTTGGTGTCCACCAGTGAAATAACACCACGAGGGCAGCAAGCAAGGCTCTGTGCCTTCAGGCTGCACCACCTCACCAAGTGAGCATGATTTCCACCTTTTTTTGAGCAGGAAGGATTCTCCCCAGAGCAGTGCTCAGTTTTTCGATTGTCTTGTGAAGCTTCATCAAAGAATTAACTCAGATCAAAGAGTCTCTGCAGCAGCACAAAATCCTCTGATGGGGAAGGAAAGGAGGGGGGTGGGGTGGACAATAACATGAAAAACGCTTCAGTAAATCTCTTTCCAGGAAAGCAAATAGGTGTACTTCTGCATGCATATAAGCCCCACAGTTCAGAGATTGTGTTAGCTATGGTGACTCCTAATAGCACCAGAGGAATTCAGGGTAGGAAATGTATGCAAATCAAATTCTCTCTACGGCTGTATTCGCCAACAGATTGGATCGCAAAGCTTTATCAAGCTCTCAGTCCCTGGGCTTTTGTAATTTACCTTTCAAGCCCAGAAGTCACACAGTGGTGAACCAGTCTTGCTGGGGAAAAACAACAGCATGATAAGCACAAACAAGTGGGGAGAGCAAGGAAAAAATATTCACACAAATTGAAAAGTATTAAGGTTAAAAAAAAAAAAAAAACAGTACTCAAATTCTCCACAAAAGCTTCGGGGAAAGCAATGCCACCGTCACTATGGTAGAGCACAGGAAAAAAAGCCCCACATCTTTCCATTCGCAGGCGGCAGAACCAAAGCTGGAAACCCCATAAAAGCTGTATTCCCACACTCATCCATTGCACCATCCTCCTGCATGCAGAAGATGACCTCAGAGGACTCTTGAACTATGCCCCCTCCACATCTTAAAGGATTATCACATGTTAGCTCAAAAAAAAACCAACCAGCAACACCTCTATCCTCTTCCCCCAACTCTGAAAGCTGGTATCACAACCATCAAAATGCAAGGCTCTGAACTAAAATACCTTCAGGAGAGGCAGGTCTTTCATAACCCTGCCACGTCTGTGGTTCCGATGCCTAACAACCCATTTGGTGCAATTCGACTTTCCTCTCATTTAAAGGATTTGAACGTCACTGCCTTTGGTGACTGATGATTAAAGCAAAAGGGAAAAGCATGGCTATTATTTATCCATGACCTTGGAGGGGTACAAATAATACTGGCTCATTGACAGCAGGGCCCCTGGTCCGAAAGGAGAGGAGCAGATACCAAGGGCAGCAGGGAGAATGGATAAGGTCAGACTGAGGGGTTGCCATACACTCTGCCTGCAGAGGGGAGCTGTAGGCATCTCGGCAGGCAGGACTGCAGAGGAAGAGATCACTTGAGGCAGCTGGTACCACACAGGAGAAGATGCACGGAGGAGGATGAGTGAGCACCTGAGGATGGCAGCGGTGGGGCATTACAAAACTCTTGGATGAATTAAAATAGGAAGTGTGCTCTGGATCTTTGCAAGCTGCACCGCGTATGCAGGCAGAGCGTGGCAAAGTAGCCCAGCCAGCTGTTCTATGCACATGAAAGGGTTCAATGACACAAACCCACAAGCCAGCACCAACCCCCACACTTTCCCCTAACTTGGGGTCCCTGCACTATGCACACAGAGCAGTCATCTCCATGTCTTCATTCTGGCTTAGCCCAGACTCAGACTGGCATAAGCAATGCTGCTTCCTCAGTGTTGGTTTATTTAGAGTGGGTGAAAAATCTTCAGTTTTGTTTAAATCAAATCGAAACTCGATTCTTGGCTCAAATAATGCAGCCTGTTAACAGTCCGGTCAGAAGTGCACCAGGCTCACACATATTCAGGACAACTTTACCCCGACTTGAGTTCCAGCTGGTGTGCAACTGTGGAAGCAAAAGCTTCAATGCAGGCTCTGCAAACCTGCTGTACACAGCCCTGGCCCTCCTGAAAACAGCCAGCCTCTGGTCCAGCATCCCTCACGACAACCATGTTATATGCCACCAGACACTTGTTCCAGCATCCAGCTGCTTCCAGCAGCAGACATTTACCTGGATGGGGACATACTTTGTGCTGCTTTGACTGGCAGAAGATCAGCCCCTACAGAAAAACCAAAATACCTACGTCCTTGGCAGGATCTCTTTGGCAGATGACTTTGTCCTCACACCTTGTCTTTATTATTTTCCTATGGGCATATGCACATAGACAGGGACCTGCAGGGCTGCATGGTAGCCCATGCAGAAGATGCATTTGTGGCAGCTGCAAAGAGAGACAAAAGCCACGGGGCTGATCTAGCATACGCTCTTACAAATGCAACTGCATTTCTGAAGTGTATTTATATCTTATCTATGCTGTTTACCCATATGTTCAATAAATCATTATTCATTATCTGATAAGGTGTTTGCACTGAATTTCTAAGCCAGGCTTACAGTTAGCACAGAACAAGACATGCTGGGAATACAAATCGAAAAATAAATAGAGCAGCTGTCTCCAGCGAGGCTGCTCCACTACCAGGGGACTCTAGTGACATCACCAGCCATGAGACCAAAGCCTGGGTCACCGGGCCTGCTGAGCTGGATACAACAGGATTGTGTTATGCAGAACAGCCTCCTTTTTAGTTAATTACACGTCTGAGATCCCTTCCGATGATAGAAATGACGTTACAAAGCAAGTCATGTTTCCTCTCTTCTGCACTGTATTCATCTCTGCCCCGCCCAGACCTTCCCAACAGCCAGGCAGAAACAGCCTCTGCTCTTCGGTATCCACAGGGCCCCCACAAAAGCCCCATCCTGGGAGCAAGGAGGAAAAAAGAGGGACCTTAGGTTTGAGACCTGCAGTTTGAATAGGCAGGAAAATTCAGGTTTTGTGCTGTCTGCAGCCCAGGCATAAAACTAGAGGAGGAAGAGTAATGCAAATCCAAAGTCCTCTCTGGCCCTGTCCTCTCCTTCTGCATATTCCAGCATGAAATAAAGAGATAGGGAACACCTAGAGGTGATGCTCCATGATGCATCCCAACTCCCCCCTTTCCTTTGACGCTCTCTCCAACATCAAGAACAAAAACTGGCTCTGTTTAGGCTGCCAATCCAAGGATTAGCTGTGTTGGATGGATATTTCAGTGGGGAACAGCGGGAAGAAGGTGGAGGGAGAGGGTAGGAAGTCAGGTTCAAGCCATGTGAAAACCGGCTACACCACATCTTAAAAACAGGCTACAAGGAAGTGTGACATCCAATTTCTTGGGAAGGGGAGGCAGAACAGTAATTAAATTTTCTGATCTTGTTAGCCAATTTCTCCAATCACTGCCCCTGAACTGGAGAAGGGGAAGAGAGAGGGGAGATGCTTGCGTCAGCGACGCTTGTGAGGGAAATTAGGTTTTCACGGATTATTGGGTTAGTTCCACTTCTCCCACTTTTTAATTTATTTGTCTGTATGTGCTGCCGAGCTGAAAGGCCGAGAATTTCCACCCCACCTCCCCCTTTTTTTTTTTAAATTAAAATCTGTAGTTTTGGAAGATGAAAACTTAGGAAGCGGGGGAACACTGCAGCAACACAACCATGTCAGCCAAAATCTACTTCCCTCCTAAACTTCTCTGTTAATCCATCTTGAAAACAAGAACATAATAAGATCTCTCATTAGAGCTCCAAATAGCCTTTGGATACTTTTACAGAAGAAAAAAAAATATCAATTAACTTTGTTCTGTGTCAGAAGAGGAACAAAATCTACTTACTTAATGCTAGTTGCAGGTTGGTTTTTGTGTTGTTCTGTTTTTTATTTTTCCCTTAATGCTAAAAAAAATAAAATTCAAGAATTGCTGTCAGTGCAACCCTCTGCCTCTATTATTTCTCAAAAGACACTAACAGTGTCCCTTTTTCCAATTTCTTTCAAAATGGAAAGAGAAGACTAAAATGTGCATATCAGCAGCGTTCAAGTAAATTATCTGTATGATTATTTCCAACAGCCTCGTGGCTGGTTTCCTAGGAACAATGCCAAGGGGCTATTTTGTTTAAGCTTTCTGAATTTTGGATAAAAGAGAAACTGAGTATAGTTCACATTGTGCCCAGACTTGACCTTTCATGAAAGCTCTACATAGGGAATATGTATGGCTACGGATCATCATTAGCTGGAGGATGCTTGCAAAGGTTTCTGGGAAGCCAACAAAGACTGGAAATAATAGCTTATGGAAAATAGAAGGCAACATAGCTGCATAATTAAAGACCTGGGAAAAGCACTGGTCACTCCATTCAACACCATCCTCAATAACATCAGATGCCAGATGTTCCAGGCAGCCCCAGAAAACTTCTATTCTCAAGTCAGGACAATCCTCCTCCTCATTCCGTACCATGTGCTCCCATAACTATATACAATAAAGTTTACAAAAAGAACATTTACTTTATACAATTTGAACTTTCTCAGCTAGAGTTAAATTCCCCTGTGGCACACATTGGACATCACCACACTCCGTCACCCACCAGCTGTATCCAGGGCCTTGGGCCGTGGATGGGTTTGTCTTTGTCCAGGGGTGAACAAACCCATACAGTTTTTCCCAGCATGTTCCTCTCACATATAACAGGGACTTTATCCCCTTCTGCTGCATGTAAAAGTCTTATTAGGCAGGGACAGTTTGATTGATTGATCCCCTGGTATTAACTAGCCAGGTGGCTTGTGACAAATGTTGATCCTAGTTTTTGAAGGTTCCACCACCCACTGCTTTCAGGTTCATTTTTAGCAAACCATTACGATGTTCAATCTTTCCAGAGGCTGGTGCATGATAAGGGATATGATAAATCCACTCCATACCATGCTTTAGCCCAGTTAGCTACTAGATTGCTTTTGAAATGAGTCCCATTGTCTCACTCAGCCCTCTCTAGGGTCCCATGTTGCCATAAAATTTGCCTTTCAAGGCCCAGAATAGTATTACGGGCAGTGGTAGGAGGCACAGGATATGTCTCCAGCCATCCAGTGCTCGCTTCTACCATTGTGAGCACATAGCGCTTACCCTGGCAAGTTTGAGGGAAGGTGATATAATCTGCCAGTCGTCTCCATATTTATGTTTAAGTCAGCGTCCCTCATATCACAAAGGTTTTAACCATCTAACTCGCTTAACTGCAGCACAAGTATTACACTCTGGATAAGCTAGGCAATAACATTTATCCTTAAATTCACCCCTCAGTCTTGGGCCTATCTACATGTTCCATCTCTTCCTTGATGACAAAAAGAGTCATGGGCCCACCAAGCTAAGAACAATTCACCTTTGTGTTCCCAGTCCAAATCTATCTGGAACACCTTAGCTGTCCAGTCCACATGATGGTTATTTCTCTGCTCCTCAGTAGCCCAGTTTTGGGGGATGTGGACACCTACATGCTATACCTTCACCGTTGGTTTATCCAGCCAGGCAGCAACATCCTGCCACAAGTCATCTGCCCAAACTAGTTTCCCCTTCCTCTGCCAGTGATCCAGTTTCGACCTTTTCAGCCACCCCCATATGGCATTTGCTACCATCCAGGAATCAGTAAGTACTGGTCATTTCTCCCCTCAGCAATGCATAGGGCCAGCTGGATGGCTTTAACCTCTGCAAATGGTCTTGATTCACCTTTTCCCTCTTTCACCTCTGCAACCTGCTGAGCAGTATTTAAGAGAAGTATAATTTCCCATGAAAAAACTTGAAGGATAATTGGCAATAGGCTTTAGTAAATAGTGCTCAAGGTGCCCAGGTAAAGCCACTATCCAGCTTGTTCCAGAACAGATCAATGGTATCAAACACAACGGAAGACCGATGTCCTTTGCCCAAGGCCTCTGACCAAAAAACCATAAATATACACTAAGAATGCCTGGGTAATATGATAACATATGTGACAATCGACCACAAGTAGAAGTCTCTAAGGTCATAGCATAACATTTCACTTAGAATCATATTAATAACTGTTGAGTTTTCCCAACATTTCAAAGAAAAAAATAAAAGTGGAAATATTAGATTATGAATTAAGGAAAACGGGAAATTGGTTTGTTTGCCCTGCGTTTGGTGCCAGTTAAATCTGACAAACGTTAAGACTGGGCAAGCCACTAAACTCTGACAGATACTTTCTGTGATACCACCACCACCCTCCCAGTGGAGCATAACAAGGGAACAAGGAGAAAGACTTTGAAGTTAGAAAAAAAAAACTTGAATCAGTTTAATGAAAAAGAGGATAATAGTAACTGTAATGATGAAGATGTTGAACTATATACAGATATGTACAAGTATGTAAATACTTGTATGTAAAGACTCAAAAGAATTTGTTAACACAGAACCCACACCTTCCAGATGGCAACTACATCCTAAATGGGAAAAGTCTCAGACTGGATTCAGCAGCAGACACAAGCATCCAAGCCCAGAGTCCTGACGACAGTCCACAAAAAGAGAAAATGAAGCCTTGGAGTGGCCATGCCACTCCCATCTGAGTGGGCAGGAGAAGGTAACCTGTCATAGAATCATTAAGATAGGAAACAACCTCTAAGATCATCAAGTCCAACCGTCAACCCAACACCACCATGACTACTGAACCATGTCCTGAAGTGCCATGTCTACACATTTTTTGAACACCTCCAGGAATGGTGACTCCACCATTTCCCTGCTTCAATGCTTCACCACGCTTTCAGTAAAGAAAAGAAATTTTTCAGTAAAGAAATTATTCCTACTACTCAATCTAAATTTCCCCAGCACAACTTGAACCCATTTCCTCTTGTCTGATCACTTGTTACTTGTGCAAGGAGACCAATCCCCACCTCACCTACCACCTCCTTTCAGGTAGCTGTCCCAACAAATGTTGCTCCTCCGCAGCACAAAGCCAGGAAACGGGAAAACCAGCAGCACAGGGAGAAATTACAGCCAATAACAATCCTCCCAGCACAGCAACCACCAAAGGCTCTAAAGCTCTTCTTAGGGGCCCTTATATACTGAGCACCATGGGAAGGATCACTGTGATTGGTCCATTTGGGTCACCTGACCCATTTTCTCCTCCCCATAGGGACAGCTGCTCCTCTCCCCCACTGTGATTGCCCCTTGGGCCAGGCAACCCCAGAAAACTTTTGTCCCGGTGCTCTCAAACCAGGGTGATAACTAACAGCAGCGTATCAATAGCCTGGGTTTGGGATCAGGAAATCATATGATCACTTCACACACCAGGGCAGTGACACCAATGGCTAAGCTCTCTGACCTGGCCCACTGTGTAGATGGATGCTATCTGAGTTATAAACATGTCTTCTACCTTAAAGGGAACTTTAAGTCTAAACCAGAATAGTCTTTCTGGCCGTGGCCCTCCAGAACTGTTGGGCCTGATGGCAGGAATCGCTGCTGCTAGCACAGTTGCCCAGGTCAGTCAGATGAGATTTGTTAACGTATGCTGTCCTGCTGTCTGTTAAACATGTGAAGGCTCTATACAGGAAGATCCAAGTCTTGTTGCTGAGTACAGCACATAAGTACCCATTTTCAGCCTTACCCATGTTTCTGCAGCTTCGAGCTGCTCCTCTGCTGAACACAGGTAAAAGATGAACCTGTGAGAGAAAGAAGCAGGGAGCAAGGGGACAGTGGCAGGGTACAGCTTGGCCAGAGCTTTGCAATCATTGAGCAATCCCGAATCCCGGTGCAGGACCTTGCCAAAGGTATCTGGAAGCAGAGCTGGGTTATTTCTTTCCCCTTCACCCAAAGAGCTCTGCGCATCATGTCCATCTATCATGCTGCCCATGCGGGGTACCAACACCTATCTCACACTGACTGCATTACAGACAAATGACATTCATACCTGTGACCTTTTATAGGAAGGTACACAGGGACAAGAGTCCTCAGTTGGTAAAGAGGCCAAGCTAAGACCACACAAGGCCCAGGCTTATTCTACCCAAGTTCAGCTATGTAAGCAGATAGTCTGGTCCATTTGCTGTGGAGAATGGAGGTGACTCACCTCTAGGCAGTGGAATTCTACCTGTAGAGCTGGCCAAAAGTAATTTCTTGAAAGTCTTTAAAAAAAAGCAAAACGCACATTAAAAAAAAAAAGCACCCCACTCTTTCTTCCCAATCAGGGTGAGCACACTGGCTGGAACCTTGATTAAGTTCCTCATCATGGACAAGCTCCAAGCTGACCCACCCTCATCAGGCTTCGCTGTTCAGAAAAAGCTAATTCTGATGGCAGGAGAAGAGAAGGGGAATTTACACTGATTCGCCATGACCCAGACTTCGCAGCCATTCAAAAGGAACCGCAACAGCCATTAAAAACTTCACTTTATACACTGAAGAGGGTCATAAAGAGAGTGTGAATTCACGGAGCAGTGGCTCAGAAAGCCTATTCCCTGGGCATCCCACAGACTGCTATTGTCTGAAATATGGACTAAAAGGGAGGTTCATATTTTACTTCAGAATTAAATCTTTCCTTGTTTTCACTGCGGGCTGACTAAACAGTGAAGTGATTTATAAGGGGAAAACAAGGGGAAGTGGTTCTAATTAATTGGCCAGGACTGTTACAGCTGTACTGGCAACGAGCAAAACATAGGGCAGTGGTGCTAAGACAGAGATACAGTACCACTGGAAGTTTCCCCAGTAATCTCCCTTTAAAATAGAATAAAATGAACTTATTGTTCCCATTGTGCTGGTGTACAAGCCTACTGGCACCTGACCTGTCCTTTTACACCCAAAATCAGCAGGAGCAGGGAACTGAAGGGGGTCTCCCAGCTTGAACCTCTGCTTGCAGACCTGTTCCATCTCCTGAGAGGGCTCAGAGTTCATTTTCACATCAGCTAAAGTTCAGGGTGTAAGGAGTGAGTCTGGCTTAAAAAACCTCAACTCCAAGCCCAGAGGTGAGAAGCTTAAACTAACTAAAGGCTGAGGCCCTTTGCTTCATCAGACCCTGCCATCTCACAGCTGGGAGGAGAACGTGGGTCTCCCGGTGCACTGCAGAGCCAGAGGGAAAAGAGGAAGGCTCTTTCGTGTCCAGAAACAAATGTGTTTGTTCTGCTTTCAGCAATGTTATAGCCGGGAGAACGGGCCCCTGGGGAGCAATAGATCACACATTGCAGGTGCCTAGTTTCAGGGGGCGGGGGGGGAAACTCCAGTTTTCCTAACTGCAGGTGCCAGAAGTTCTGTAACTGAAGTTCATCTTGACCTCAGAGGGCTGGCCTGCTCTACAGGAGGAAACAGAAAGCCAGGGCATAATCAGAACAAGCTCATAATTATAAGTGCTTTAGCCTTACGAGTTCTCAGATCTCATAGCTGCAGCGAGAGAAGTTGTTTTCATTTTACCTCATTATTTACAGAGCAGAGCAATGGTAATGAACAGCCTGGCATTGCCAGAGCCTGCTGCTTGCAGAAAGAGGGCAGCCGGCACTGGAGCAGATGCAGATGCAGTGTGCATCACCTTGCTGTAACTCCTGGTATGAAATTAACTCCATGTGAGTCTCTGCAGGGGGATTTTTATGGCTAGGAGGTGTGGGGAGCAACTAACCAGGACAGCCTTTAACACTCCCGGTGGGGAGGGGAGAAGTACCAAATGCAAGAGAGAAGAGACTTTCCCATTTACTCCTTTGAAGTATCCTGTCCTGAGACCCATAGTGGTGGCACAGGAAGAAAGCCAGGCTCCTACCAGTTCTCCCACAGGAATAGACACTTTAGCCTACTGAGTATGATAAGCTTCAGCTTCTGCAACAAGTTAAAAAAAAAATACACTAATATTTGCCCAGCACTTAGCTAGTGCTGAGCACTATTATTCTGTGCCATACAAGATTAACACAAACAGATTGCTTTGTGGACTCACTACTTACTGACATCCCTAGGCAGATATTTCTCTGCGTGCTTTGAAAAAGGTCTCAGGATGTGAACTTGCATTTAGCAGGCAGTCTGAGCAGCTCTGCAAGCCTCCTATTTCCTCTCCACCTGGGAGCCAGGCAAGCCACAACCTTTCCCAGGGAGTCTGTCTGATCATATGTTCCATTTAGGATCATGATGGCCTCGGGGCTTCGTGTTTGAAACTCCCAGTGCAGCCTGATGTCTTTGGGAGGTGGTGGACCACTCTGCAAGCCACCTACCCCCACTGCCAGCCAAGAGGCTCTAGCAAGGCAGGAGTTCCTGGGAGATATTTATTTGCCGCTACAAGGAAGGGAAAGCAATGTTTGTGCCTTCTTGACAGTTTCTGCTATGCCAGTTGGAAAAGCAATGGCCACCCAAAAGAAGAAAGGTCACTGTACCTGAATGGTGGTGTGGGACAGTTCTGCAGGGAGGCCAGTGCAGCAGAATCCATGGGGAAGAGAGGAGCTTTCTTCAAATGGAAGAACCCTGGGCAACTGCTGAGAATGCTGGCACAATCATCAAAGCCTACACTGCATCACCTTGAGAAAGGAGATTTCAAAACAGCTGGGAAAAAAAACAAAGGGGGGAAAAAAAAGAGAAAAAGAAATAATCACTGTTAGCCTTCAGGTCAAGAGCAGCATAAAATAAGCTGAAGGACAAGCACTCCTCTCTCCTGCTGGCTGAAGTAGCTCCATATTGCCAGCTCATGACCCATGGGGTAGAGACCTTGTCTTGGCAAGAGTGGTCGTGCATGCAGCTAAGCAAACAATAGACAAACCCTGCTGTGTCAAAGTGGCCATGTTACAGACAGGTGCAGAAAAGAAAGTATTTAATCCTCTTTTCTGCAGAGAACTCAAACATAGTCCCTCTATTGACTATTCTGGAGAAGAGCAGCTGGCCTGTTACCAACTCAAAAGTATCCAAATCGTACACATCATGTCCTCTAAAGCTATATGGAGGTACGAGGGCTGAGCAGAAGGCAGGAATACCATGGCTGGCTGCTCCTCTGCTCCTGCAGCAGGATTGAGCAGCAACTGCTTCTAGGAGGGACAGTTCCTCTGGCCATCCAACCCTGGCCAGAGGCAGAGATGATGTCACCAAGCTGAAGCCCTGAGGTCAAAGGTGGCACCACCTCTGAGACACAGAGAGGGCAGAGATGGAGGGCATGTGCTGGGGAGGAAGACTGGTGAGGAACGTGCTAATGGCTGTGCTGTGCTCCTGTGTTTGTACAGCTGGTCCCAACATGCTGCTAAACCACTGCCACGGGGAAAGGCAAGACATTTTTGTACAAGATATTCATTCCTCATCTGTCAAACTTAAGAGGTTTCAAACACTCAAGTGTACTCCTGAGAGAGCACCTGGGGAGGCCTCATCCCATGCATGAGGGAGGGAAGAAAAATTCTGCCAAGATCTAGCTCCTACTCCTCGTAATGAACCATGCAATCAAGTCACGTTGTGATGACTGGTAGTAAAGAAGAATGAGTGAGCCATAGCTGGCAGCGGAGCTGAACACAACTCTCCCAGGCTGTGAGTAGGCTTTGAACTCACAACCTTCACTAGGCTATCGTAATCTTCATCCAGAAATTTCCCACCACTTAGGCCCCCACATCAGCTCTTGTAAGGCCTGAATTTCAGACAAGCAAATCTTAAACCCAGTGCAGAGGTCCCTTACACGGGGGACGGGAGGAGTTTAGGTTCAAGAGTCATGCAATGGGAATGCAGACTAGCTTCTTGCTTCCCATCCCTCTCTGCAGCTCATTATGCAGGTCCTAGGACATAGAACCTGTCTACACAAGGGTCCTCTGGCACAGGGAATCCTCACCTCTTTTCAAAGAAAGTAGTCTGGGAGAGGATACAAAGCCTGCTCTTACGCTAGAAAACAACTTCAAGCTGTGAAGTGGTGGTATGAGCACATTTCAAGATGTGAAGGTCCCTGTTCCAAAGGCACCAGACAAGGATGCACCATGGTCCATTTGAATATCCAGCTCTGCTCATACCAGGCTTCTCTCAGCATCTCAGGAAGCAAGATGGGGCCAGCCACAAGTGCACGCACTCCTGAGAAGCAACTGGAAGTTATGCAAGGTTCTGCTAGGCCAAAACTGAACCATTGTGGCTCAGACTCCCACAATAAAAATCTCAAGCATCAGACATGCCCTAGACAGCTAACCCCTTGATCTGCACATCCCTCACTCCAGTAGAGCCTCTGCTAAACAGCATTATGACTGCTGACATTGCTTACAAGGTGCAAGTACCCATGACAAACCACCCTCATGAACAACTGTCTGGCTCACGCAATATAAGCAAGAAAAAATTAGTCCCAAGCTCAAAAAGCACAAGAACAGGCAGCAAATTGGTGACAGATCTCCAGGACCTTGTACTGAAAGGAATCATCCTTTTCAACTCTTCTTCAGCTCCTGTGGACTGCTCCTGCTGATAGAGCTGAACAGAAGACCTTGAAAGAGTTGCACAATCGAATCTCACCAACATTATTTATTTTTAAAAGGGTTTGGACGTTTAATAAAATTTTTGATCCTCCACTTTTCAAGAATTTTCCCAAATTCCTGGAGGCTTTTGCTTAACACTAACTACCCCAGCAGAAGGGTAAATGTTTACCTTCCACAAAGCAAGCACTGCCCTGAGCAGTCCTTTATACAGGATTTCATATGTAGCAAGTGGTGGAGGGAAATCTCCCAGTCTGATGCACATTAATAACTTCTAAAACATCTTTTCAAGACCTGCTTATGTCAACTAAACTCTGGTTATCAAAATACACAAGCCACAGAGCAAAACCAAGGAGAAACAGAACTAACTAATCAGTTAAGCAGCCAATGAGTGTGAACAAGACTTGCGTGATGCAGCTTGTCTGGTGAATCACATATTATAGTTCACAGAGATTAGATAATCAAAACATGAATCCCAGAAACAGCTTATTCCCAACCTGTAAAAAGCAAATAGGATCCTACTCTGTGCTCAATCTTCATTCAGTATCACTAGTGTTGATAATATCTGCAAGTAGTGTTATCCTCTGTTATCCACTGTTCCTTATCAGACACCTCTGTATGCAACCATTGAAATGGAGGTAAGAATAGTTCAGCTGGAAGGGACCTACAACAACCATCTAGTCCAAGTGCCTGCCCACTTCAGGGCTGACCAGAAGTTAAAACATGTTATTAAGGGCATTGTCTAAATGCCTTTTGAACACTGACAGGCTTGGGGCATCAACCACCTCTCCAAGAAGTCTATTCCAGTGTTTGACCACCCATATTGAAGCACCCAGATAACCTTCTCAAATGGTGGGGTCCAGAACTGCCCACACTACATGAGGTGAGGCCACACCAACGCTGAGTACAGTGAGATAATTCCCTCTTTTGACTGGCTGGTCCATGCTATGGCTGATGCATGCCACAATGTCATTTGCCTTCTTGGCTGCCAGAGTGCACTGGTGGCTCCTATTGATCTGCTTTCAACCAGCACCCCCAGATCCCCTTCCTGCAGGGCTGCTCTCCTCTCCCAATTTATACTTAGAACTGCAAGTTCTTTTGACTCCCAAACAGCACCTCTCCGTTTGGTATCATCATCAGACTTACTAATGGTACATTTAACTCCTGCATCCAGACCACGGATAAAAATATTGAACAGAACTGGACAGGACTTTGTGAACCCATGTTGACTGTGCCTGATGAATGTACTGTCCTTTAAATGCTTTTCAGTAGTGCCCAGTATGGTCTTCTCCATTGTTTTTCGCCAGGCACTGAGGTTAAACTAACAGGTCTGTAGTTTCCCGGGTCTTCCCTCATGCCCTTCTTGTAAATTGGAATAATATTGGCCAGCTTCCAGGCAGCTGGGACCTCCCCAGACTCTCAAGATCTTTGGTAGATGATTGAGAATGATTCTGCTCTAACATTAACCAGCCCATTCGGTATGCTGGGATGAATCCCGTCCAGCCCCATGGACTTACAGACATTCAACCAACCATAGCTTGCCATTGTTTCTTGTCAGTGTTGGTCTTAATGGAGCTCTTGATCTGACGCGTTGTTTGATCTGACCTTGGTGAGAGCACTTGCACAGATTTCTCCTCTTCTATTCATTGTGTCCTTTATCTGCCATTCCCAGAGCATAATACCTGTTCTGTAAAGGTCGCTGAGAGGGCAAAGAAGGGTTCCTCTTACAGCTGCATGCAGCAACTTTCTTACCTTTCCTTCTCTATCCCTCATAACACTGCTTTCATCTTGGCACAAAACAGGTACTGGACCTACCTCAGCAGTGGCCATGCTCAGTTGACTTGTGGGTACCAGAGATGGCAGAGCAACAGCTCCATCAGTCAGTCTCCTCCTCGGATGACCCTCAGTCTGCCCACCTGCTCCAGGCAGAGCAGCTCATCTACCCATGCACACAGCGGGAAGGGGATGGGCTCTTAGCACACAGCACTGATGCATTTTGCATGTTCACTGCTCAGTCCCGGTGCACACATCTCCCCATCCCGCACTACAATGTACAGAAGAAACACTGATACATGTTGCAATACTTTTCCAATAAAAGCTGGAAAATTTTCCTACACTGACATCAATTAGCAGAACAGTATCCCTAATGAGGTGGTTTAGAGAACTGTCTTCAGACTCAATTTTTTTTTTAAAAAAAAAAAGTGAAATACAGAAGGGAATTTTAGCCCTAGGAAAGCTCCATGGACTACAGTGGTCCCAGCAAGATATGGTCAGAATTTGTGGACACTGACTGTTGTGAAGAGCAAAACCCTGATTCTGCAACGTGTCCTTGGAGCCCTATTATCTTTGATTAATAAAGCATGATGTAAACACTTAGTTAAATCTGATTAGATCAATAGTACACCATGAATCACTTCCATAGGTTTCCTATAATATTTATATGTACTGCAGCTATCAGCAAGACTCTACTGTAAAATTGTCTGCCTTGAAATTTATTTGAAAAAGTACCTTTTATACTCTATTAAAAAAAGTAAATCGATTTTTTTATTCTCTCTTAGAAATGAACTTACCAGACAAAAGCTAGGGCAATGGCATGTGGTTTTGCAAAACAAATATTTTGAGAATGTGCTTCTTGTTTTATCATCTCCTGGAACAGGAAAAACTCCCCCATTAGCCCCTCAACTACAAACATTGCAAAAAAATGTTTTTGCTCTCTGTGGCTTACTGACAGTAGGACGCAAGCAGAAAGCAGTGAGAGAGATAATGAGGGATGGGTAAACCAGCGTGTTTGCACACTGGTTCAGTGATGACAAAAAAAATACCATGGCAAAGATTTACATTGGGTTTCAGGAACTCCTTCTGCACTAAATCATGGCAGAGAATCTACAGCAAATTAATGAAACTAATTTTCTGACTGGAATCATCATCTGTGAATTATCCTGTCTTTACTCATTAAATAAATTATCTGTGTCTTCCAAGACATTAAGAACGCATCATAAATTACAGCCCTTTATAAATAATTTGGTTTTGCCTAGATTTAAATATAGCGGAAGAATAAAGTGAGAGGAAGAAAAGAATGCAAGAGACAAGGGAAGCAAAGAGGCAAAAAAGAAAGCATAAATAGAAGGGAAGAAAGTGAAACAGAAAATCAAATGAGTGAAGAAAGAGGAAAAAAACAAACCAAACAAAAAACATGTGAAAATGGAGACACAGGATATGTCCATCTCAGAAGAGAAGGAGATGAGGAAGGAAAAAGGAAGCGAGGGGGTGAAAGAAGATGGACAGAGCAAGTAGCACTGTGCAGTCTTTCAGGTCTGTGTTAATTGCAGCTTGGTGAGTGTGACAGGAAGTGAACTGCCAATATCCAGATCCTCTTGTGACTTTTAGAGAGGATTTCATTGCAGTTGAGCTCGTTTCATGTCAATGAATACAGACAGTCTGTCCGACAGCTATCTGAAAAGGGACGCCAACGAGGGAAGAACATTTTGTCATGGAGTAGTGGCAGTATTTGCTGAAAGGGGCCCCAGAACTTGTAAATGACAAATAGAGGTGATGGCAAGGACTGAAGGTCCTTGCCCGTAGTTTACCTGTCAAATGGGGGCAAACCAAAACCACTTGGACTTCAGCTGCGAGATCTCTGCTGCAGACTGGGCCAAAGCAGGCAGAGCAGTCTGCTGGTTCAATCCCTCCCCTGCCTCTAATTTGGTACATCTTAAGTGCACATTGCAGAAAAATGCAGCATCTCTGCACAGGTGAAGCCTTCTTGGGACGAGGAGGTGATACACGAGTGCAGACCATGTTCCATCATCCAGCAGGATTTCTAACTAGGTGTCATTGAGGATACCAGTACTGAGCACTTAACAACTTAATGCTAATGGATGGCTAAGAACAAGTACAACATTTAAGACTCATTAGAGAGCCTCCTGCTCCAGGCAGAGGCTGCAAAAGTACCAGCTAAACTAACGTCTATAGAGTGGCCAGAACAGCTCCTTTCTCAAATAAATCCTTGCTGGCTTCTGGAAGGTGGGTTCCCACCTTAGTTCTAGTGTCAACAGGACAAACTCAGGTCAGCATCATCAGTTGCATCCCAGTCTTCCTACCACAGTGCAAGAAATGAAGCCTATTCTGTGAGGAAGAAGGTTTGGTGCCTGATCACCTGTATATGGCAAGAGTTACTTTCCATGGAGAGCCTTCCCACTGAGCAAGGCCCTTGTCCTGAAAAGCGTGAAATCTGGTTTAGGGAGTTTTCTGATGAGAAGCCCCGAGTTGGAAAAAGTTCAGCAGCCATGACAGTAAAAGAATGGCAAGTCTCTTGGCCTTTCCCACAGGATGCAGAACAGCCAGATGACTTTTCACAGGCAACATGAACTCACTTTGAGATGGACCAAAGTCACTCAGTCAAACTAGAATTAACCAAGCCCAAGCCAAGTATTTTGCTTCTTGGTGAAACTCATTAACTCAGCACCACGGAACTGCAGCCGCAATTACTTTTTTCCTGGCTGGCTCAGAACACAGGTACACATGTGCTTTCAAAGATCTTATGTGGCCATTCCTTTGCTGAGTCTCTCAAGCCAACTGTGGTTTGCACCCTTGCTTGATAACACTGAGTTTCTTGTCCTCCATCCTAAGATCTGGCTGTGTCAGCACCCACAGCCGGGCCAAGGGACAGGGCAGGGTCTCAGCAGCTGGCCCACCTGTAGTCCCCCAGCTTGCAGAAGGGTGTTTCTACAGGAAGCTGGATGGTGGCCAGTTCTAGGAGCTCTTGGAGACTGAACACAATGGCAGCTGTTTCCTATTTGGAAGTGGAAGGCCTCTGATCTCACCCAGTGCAAGTCACTAGTCAGGACGAAAAAAATATTTTCCCTCTTCTTCTTCCAAGTCAAAATCTTACCGAGGGTATGTGCAGGCACAGAAAGTCTGCTCTGCTACCATGAAAACTCCTGGTTAACAGGTAACAGCAATGCAAAAGCAACAACAAATGTGAAACCACAGCAAGGTAAGTTCCGGAAAGTATAACATCAGTCCAAATAGACATATCTGGGAAACCCCTAGCTAGGTGATAGCAGAGAAGCCCATATCATGGAACTTGGGTTTAACAAAAGCCTCTAAAGGCTTTTGTTTTGAGAGTCCATCAGTTGTATTTGAAAGGCAGCTCCACAAAGACAGACTGTGGTCTTTGGTGCCAAAAGGGCCTCCTTGCTGCAAAGACAGGAAACGATGCACAATATTCGTACAACCTTGACAAGCTGCCTGCTGACTCAGGTGTGCTTCTGGACTAACTTGCAGGCACTGTACTCTGTGTCATACATAGAACATGCCCTAAATTTGAATCTTTGGCATGGCTCTTCCCACTTCTCCCCACTTTATCCAATTTGAGACTGAGAATAGTTCCCACTGCTAATTTCATCATAAGCTAAGCAGCCTGCCAAGGCCCAAACAGCAACAGCAGGGGCTGGTGCCAGTTTTACTGCCTCAAGTCCCTACTCAGGGACCCTGAACAGTAAATTAAGCCATTTGGGTGTACAGTAAGTTCCTGAGCAATGCATCCAGCAAACAGGAAGCAGGAGAGGAGGGAAAGAAAAACAACAGAAGTATCTTCTAGCAGCTATGGACAGGGACACCTTCCACTAGACCAGGTTGCTCAAGGCCCTGTCCAGCCTGGCCTTGAACACTGCTAGGGAAAGGCATCTCTGCAACTACTGCGTCTCTGGGCAATCTGTTCCAGTGCCTCACCATGCTCATAGTAAAGAATTTCTTCCTTGTTACTTATCTAAATTTACCCTCTTTCAGTTTGAAACCATTACCCCTTGTCCTATCACTGCACTTCCTGGTAAACAGTCTCTCTCCTTTCCTGTAGCTCCCTTTAGGTAATGGAAGGCTGCTCTCAGGTCTCCCCAGAGCCTGAACAACCCCAACTCTCTCAGCCTGAGAGTGCCCCAGCTGCTCACCACAGGCACAGAGTCACATCACAAAGCTTTTCACATCTCTTTGAAACTACGCAATTCTCTCCAGCTTTCAACTTGGCTGCTTCTAAAAGAAATGACCCTAAATACTGCGCAAGCTGCAATATAGCCTGAGCCTGCCCTTTCCACCTCTGGTGCCAGCAGAACATCTCCACTCCAGCTGCTCTTCCCACAGGTGTCCAGCCCATTCTCATACCCTCCCTTCCCCACACTGCCCTGACGATCATGCTGTCAATCAGCCCTGAAGGAAGGTAACATTGCACTGATTTCCATAGCTCAGGACAGAAGCTGGCTCCTAAAGGAAAAGTCTGTCCTGGAATAGTCTCCAGCTGATTATAGATAGGGTCAGAGCAACCAGCCCGGATCCCAACACCTCTGTGCAGCTAGCATCATCCCTAGGGATATTCATCTGCCTTTCCCTTGAGTAAATGACTCACTTGGTTCTGCTTTCTGTACACTACTCAAGGACTTGCATAGATGCCTCTTTTTTCACCACCAGCTCAGACAGTTTTGAAATCCAGTTCAGAAAAGGGAATTTCCACCAGTTCCTGAAGTAACAAAGGAGTCCAGCCAAGTGTGAAACAGGTCACTCTCCTCCTTCACAGCTTTTCATGCCATGTGTTTTGCATCAAGGCTGTGACAAGAGCTGGCCTTAGGGGACCTTTGCAGGAGCCAGCTGCCGCAGCCTTTGTTTGCCGTCAGCCTCGCTGCGCACGCCTCTGCGCTCTCCCCAGGTCCCTTCCCTCAGTCTCGAGCCAGTGCACATCTGCCCCGCAGCAGGCGCGGCATTCCTTCCTCCCCGATCCATGAGGATGGAGAGCCAGAGATTTATGTACTCCGCAGTTTTTATGGGCTTTCGTGAAGGCTGTGGAGGGAAAACTTCACCACTCACAAAAGCCTCCATCTGTGAGTTTATTTATCCATGCTGGGAAGGCTGTTTATTCTGTTTCTGGGTGGAAACTACACTGGGATCATGGTTTAATTGTATTGTTTGTTGAATTAATTGCTCTGTTTGATCAGCCTTTCTCCCATAATGCTTTGGAATGGGACATTTTTGCTGCAATGTGGGAATGGAGAGGGTTGAAGTTGTTTCTCCCTGTCAGATGAACACAGTCTAGCATAGAGGGGCTATTTTGGGGGACAGCACTTGAGTTGCCTCGTGCAAATAGTTGCAGAAGGTGGTATTCAGTGAGGTTAGATATCCTGGGGAAAGGGTATGGGCCAAAGGCAGAGAAGCATACAGATGCATGGGATACTGGGTTGGTCTTTCATTTCTTTTTCCAGCTGACAGCTGCCTAGCCAGCCTTTCTGGGATCAATGTGCTCGAAAGACCTGCTGCTGACAGTCACCCTCACTGACTGGGAGCCTGGGGTAGCCTCTAACCTCCTCTTCAGCAAAGAGAACAAACATAGTGAATATTTCAGGTCACCTGGCGAATCATGGGAAACAGAGCAGGCAAGAGTTCAGCATTATTTTCATATTGGAATAATTATCCTCTCATTTTCATACCTGGGTTGGGTTTTTTTTTCCCTTTTCTTTTTACATTTTGCCAGCAAACACCCAGATCAGATAACTCCTGGTTATTTTAACACTCCTTTTTTCCACTTGCACAATCACAGCACTCATCTTTTTAGGTTTCACTCCTGCCTCTCCCACTTCCCACACACACTTCCCTCTGCCTGCTGGCCTTTGAATGAAACACAATAACCAGTGGCTGTGCCTGACATGGCATTTCCCACACACAGGCTTTTTCATTTCCCCTCTTCCTCTCTGCAAAATGAAACCAGTTTTGGGACTCTTAACAGGCTGGGGTCATTGCTCTTCCACTAACCCTTAGTCCAGGCAGGACATCTCTCTACCACCCATGACTGTCTGCAGAGCCTTCTCTACCCAAAACAAAGAGCAGGCAGTAAAGATGATGATGCGGCCAACCAGATATCACCCTCTCGTCATGTTGGCAACATCCCAAGATAGACAGTAGCCTGATTTCTCCTATTAACTAGATGTCCCAGTAGAGTTCAGGGAGCAAGATGCCAGGAAGGTGAGAACCCTGAAACACCAACCCTCTGGACCTTATCCTGCCTGTTCCCTTCCCCTCTGAGAATCTCCCTTTTACAGCAGCTAGTGAGTTACTGGTGAAAGCAAGATGTTTCAATCAGCAGATCTCTCTTATCTGAGTCAGACCCACTCCTTGCTGATAAGGAATGAATACTGTCTGTGTCTATCCAGGTGAGTGTGTGTGTGTCTCTCTCTATTTCTCTTTTCTCCTTCATAAAGCTGTCAGACCAAAAATAACATATTATTGGAAGTAAGGAATGTCAGGTGTAATGTAATAACGTGATCAGGAGACTGGAGGAGTGAGTGTGCCTGTCTGGCTGCCATGCTGTAGTATCTCTGCAACATTGATAAACAGCTATGGCTCAAGAATGCCGTTCACTCCTTCACACCCTTTTCTACCACTACCCCCCATCAGACATGGAAAATAGGATGATAAATAGGAGGGAGGGCTTACTCAGCACCATTCTGCTTCCAAAAGCCACCTATGTTTGACACTGCAGTCAGATCACACATCACCAGACCAGAGACCGAGGAGTATGACAGGAATCGACAGACCACATCAGGCTGCAGGCTGTGCTACGCTGTGCCACGTTTATTGCCCAAACAAACAGAGAAAAGACACACCAGTTAGGCAAGCACCTCCCATGGTCTCCATCAGGCTGTGTTTTAGGGGTTTGCAAGGAGAGAAAGACCATCACGCACCTCCTTGTATTTAATTTGCTACTTTCCAAGGAGAATCCCTTGCTGAACCCAAATCCAAAGTCTGGCATTCAGCTCTGGTTCTCTTTCAGCAACAGGGTGGTGCTGCACCGGAGAGTGAGAAACACCAGGAGAGACTGTGTCCAACACAGCTAGCTCAGAGCTACATGGAAGGAAGAGGATTTGAGAGATCCTTGTCCCAGGAGGGTGTCCTGCACTGCTCTCTTGTAACACAGCACACCCATCAGCAAGGTTACCGGTTGGTTCTGTCACAGGATCTTCGGAGGCTCTCTGCAGACTCTCAGATCAGCAAAGACTCGATTGGAGTTCTGCCATGGGATGGTACATCCTACAGCTCTCTGCACAGTCCCCGAACAACCTCCAGGAAGGTGGACCCGCTAGTGAAGTTTTCCCCACTGGAAGTCATGAAATGACAACAACTTCACCACCAACCGCAACTCATCCCCAATGCTCACATTTGGCCAGATGTGTTGTACAGCACTAAGTCCTGCCAAACAGTGCCACCCTCTTTATTCTAACTGGTTTCAAATTCTTCACAGAGGTCCACAAAGCTGTGTTCCTGAAGCCAGGGAATGACACAAGGCTGTACCACCGTTCTGGTCCCTGCACCCATCACGCAAAGTTACTCAGACACTTGTTTGGACATACATGGGGCAACACGATGGGTTAGTGCAAGAAAACCCTTCCTTCCTTCAGCAGCTTTACAAAACATTTTCTTCCACCATTTTGTCCAATCCAAAAAGTCATCTTCTACATTGTAAACCCTTTTGCAGTAGAGTTGACCAAAAGGGTGGTTGGGACAAAGCACAATCAACTTTTTCAGGAGAACTTGGCATATCATGGCTGCAAGACCCATCCACAGACACAGGGGCACAGCTATGCATAAGGGACTCAATAATGCAGTCACAAATGTTGACTGTAACAGGGTCTGGGACAAAAGACGCAGTGGGGGTCACACTGCTGAGGCCAGCTCTAGATATTAAGGCCAGAAGGGCCTGGTGTTGCGCTCTCACCCGTTTAACGCATGTCTGGCAAAATACTCTCAGTGAAACCAATGACTTCTGGTGGAGCATATCTTTTATATAGGTATCCAACACCGCCTGAATGATTTACAGTGAGAGAGAAGTGATTGCATCTACTGGTTATCTGTTCCAACACCTTTCTGCAAAGGAAAGAGAAAATACATAAAGAAGAAGAAAACATGTCTTGCTCCCACACACGTCTCTTATCTTCAACTTGAATAGGTGGGTCCTATTCTGGTACCGCCAGGGAAGGAGCCCTCAGGTCTCAGGTTCTTCTCACACACCTTCTGCAGTTCAGGAAATGGCACCGTGTGTTTCAACATTTTCTAAAGAACCACCCCAGGGCACAACACTATCACATTTCACAGCAGTGCAGATTTTCCATCCCCAAGCTCTGCCTTGAACGATGGCATTAATTGAAATGGCTGCAGAAGTGCCAGGGCTGAGATCCAGCTCTGTGACCTGCTCTGAGTACAGGCTCCTATGCAGCTGGTGCAGACCCGCTGGCTGAGCCTGCTGCAGAGATGTTCCTCTTTGCTATTAAATATTCTCCCTCCTGCCTGTTCCTTTCCATTTCCTCCATGCCATCACTACAAATCCAAAACCAGGGGAACTGACAGACAGGAGAAGGCCCGCGGCCATCTTGTCCAGTGTCCAATTTGGGGATGTGCCAAGCTGAAGTATAAGATTCGTTCTGAAATCTTTAATATCCCAAAACTGATTTAACTCTTCAAACACAGAGTAAAATTCCTTTCAAAACATGTGTTACTGTTCCAAAAATTCTGGCTACTTTTGATATGCAAATACTGACCCAGCCTCCTTATAAAACTTGCCAAGTTCTTGATTTCGTTTTCTTAATTTCATCCAGTAGCACTGTGTTGCACAGAGATATGTGAAGTGTTTCCTTTAGCAGTTGCTAATTAATTTAACAACTGCTCCCTTCCATTTCTTGTTTTCTGTCCTACTCCTTTTCAACCTGGTCAGTTCTTGGAGGCATCTAAGGCATCCATGAAAAGTAACGAGGCAATAAAGTCACAGTGATGATTCTCCAATTAGCTGTACAAGTTTGCGCACCATCACGGAAAAATGTTTTTTCTGCTAATGAGAACTAACGATCCCATACCTGGGGGATTTTACACTCTGATCAAAAGAGTTCAATCAAAACTCCTGCAAATTTCAGATTAAACCAGACAAAAGAGGGGAGGAAGGCACCAAGTCAGATGCTGAATAGATAATACAATTCAGTTCTACTTTTCCTTCCCAGAAAATGGTAAATCTAATAGGCATGACTAAGCAGCTATGAGGGAAGACATGAACAAATTTGTAAAGCAAAGGGGAGTTTAAAGTTCATCTCATTTTCCCCTTCTGCAACATCGCCTGCAATCATATTATGATTTAAAGGCCACCTTTCCCCCAGTGGGAAACGGGTGAGAAGGGTGTGATTCAATTTTGCATACTAAATGTGATGGGAGAAGGAGAAAGGCCAGGAGGCACAAGTCGAACAGCCGCATCCTTTTGGCACTGTTAAATGTGTGTTGCTTTTTCCAGTTCTTCGAGGTACAGGGAAAAAAGAAATACTAATGGCACGGTGGCATTTTCTGTCTCAGTTCGTACATGGAAAGACCGCACCTTTCTCTACTGGGAACAAAGCCAGAACAAATCCTGATTCAACCAACATCAACCTCATGAGACCCTAGTCCGCCTTGAGAAACCTTCTGGAAACGAAATGACAATCCCGCCCTTTTCCAGAAGCTGTCACCGTTCTCTGCTGCATTTCCAGCTCACCAGAAAACAGTCATGCTGCTCTTGGCTTGCACCTTTCTCACTTGCCGGCAGGACTAACCTCCGGGATGGCAGCTAGGCTGTTCCAGCTTGAGGGAATGGGAAAGGATTATCCCAGAGGCTGTAAAGAAATGAAGCAGAACAGCACAACCACTGCCTAAGCATGCCCTGCCTGCCTCTCCTGGCCCCTGATACCTTAGTAGGTAACTTTTTTCCAGATAATGTCTATTCCAAAAAAGGCTTCATGTCAGTGAATGGCCACAGTAGTATTGAACCACAAGAAGGAAGGCATAAATGGAGGAATGGAGTTGTCTGCAGCAGGGGGGAGGCTTGGACAGCTGTCATCAGCCAGATATAGTAATGAAAGTGCCAGTGAAAGGGATTCAAGAGCCAGTCGGACTGTTTAAGAACAGTGCAGATCTGGATGCTGCCTCTAGACACTGCTTCCCCTTCTGCTGCTGACCTTCTACAAGTCCACGGGCAAGTGACTTGGCTTGGCTGTGCTTCTCCCTCACCTACTATGGTGGGTTTGTCTTATTAGTGTCATGGCCCAAGGCAGGGAATCTCTCATCATGCCCAAGCCATCCTAGGTTGTGCAGATGTGTACTGGCCAGAGTCCCCAGTGCCCACCACCCTTGCCTGACTTTCCTCCAAAGGATGCTCTGAGAAGTCACTGCTGCCCCATCAAGAAGGCAACACCAGCAACCAAATATGGAAGAGAGCAGCTCATGCTCCATTGCTCCACGCACCTGTATCCCCAGTTCAATAAAATGTCATAAAAGCGGAGAAATTTCACAATAAACACAAATAGATCAATAGCATTAGAGCTACTCTTAATAGCTGCCTCAGGCTTTTCATACTACACCTTCAAAAATGTCCGGTAGTGAGTAATTAATGACCGAACCAAGTAATTACTTTCTTGATTTTTCTCAAAACTAGAATTCACCAAAAGAACTTTGAGCTTTACTCGTGCTACATAGCAAATTAATTCAGTAAGTGCTGATATTACAAGTCTGGGCTGCCTGTTAAAAAAGAGCAGTGATTCCGCCTTTTCTTGCTGTCTGATGTAACCCTTTACATGCTTCTCCAGCTGCCTGCAAGAAAGCAACTAAACCCTTGATAACTCTGCATATCAAGCTTCACAGATTTTGCTATGGTGCTCTTGCACCAGGCAGTAGGGAGGTAGTTTGTCTTAGAGGAGATGCCAGGACCTCAGCATTCCTATGCCAGCAGGTCACAAACAGGGATTAAGGCACCTTATGCCTTTGCCATCACAATGAACAAGTAGAAGTGAGAACAGGATCATGAGGATTTCTCTGAATCACAGAATCACAGAAAGTTAGGGGTTGGAAGGGACCTCGAAAGATCATGTAGTCCCACCCCTAAGCCACACAAAGGCTGGGAGTGGGACCACAAAAACTGCCAGACACCTGTAGAACACTGGTTTCAACATGTTCATTTCCAGTGAGCAGGGCAGGGCACTTCCCATGCAAGTGGCAACTCCAGCCTGATTCAGGGACGTTTTACCACTGAGTTATAGTAAGAAAGAAACCAAAGAGGATGACCAAATAGCAGTGTATGAGGTGCACACTGGAGTCAAGGAATAAAAGGAAGAGATCAGAGATCCTGCCTGTGAAGGCAAGGACCTCTATCTCTCCAGCACACAATTCTCCCGAAGTTTGAGGATGGATGTATCTCCAGTTCCTTCCCACCTCTTCTATTCCATATGCTTGATTTCTGCTAAGAGTAACATGTCTGAAAACAGTCCAAGGTGTCACCTCGGGAATGTACACGGGTTGTCATCTGTGCCTCCTGACCCACTCAAGAAAATCAGGTCAGAAACTTCTAGCAGCAGTAGCACGAGTGTGTACACAATTGAAAATAACCTCCGCAAGATACTTCTAGCAGGTCCATTTTTACTCTCATGTATTTGCATGGCTTCAGCCACCACAGTCACCAACTAACCCGTGGGGGGAATTGCATGTAGAATTCTTCCACAGGCAGTAAGTGCCGGCACAGAAAGTCAGAGCCATATTCAGACTGCCTGGCTGGCACTACTCATTGCAGCATCTAAGAGAAAGAAAATGATGAGAAATTCAAGCCACTCATGGCTGCCAGACATACCCCTGACAGAAACACACTCAAAACTACAGGACCTCAGGTGGGAGGAGGGATGTGACTCCATCCCTTCCTCGCACAGCCCATCCTTGTCATTGCAAGGCATCTTGGACACCATAACAGAGGGCAAACTATCTAAATAATCCTAAATTTCAGTCATCTGCAGCATGAGATGCTAATGAGCATTGCAATTGCATGTTCTTGTGTGTGTATGAGCCTCCATGAGAAAGAATACAAATCGATAAGTAAATTACTGAAGTAATCCTTCCATCCCCACCAGTAATGAATTATTGTTTCCCTGCTCCCCAGAAAATGGCTGTAGCTTGGGAGCTTAACATTCAATCTGACATGGACCTCCAGCATGCACCTTTAATCCCTCTAAGCACAGTGACAGCTAACTACAAGCCCCTCAAGCAGAGGAAGCAACGCATTTCTTTTCCATCTTCATTACCATATTTTTAATTGGCTGGGAATATCCTTTGCTTTTGTCAAAACAAATTCTGCTAAACCACCGCTTCAGATTTGAACAGAGGAGCCAGGACCCATGAGGAAGAAGCCAAGAAAATCCCCCTGCAAATGAAGATTTCTGCTGGTGGAGGCATGGCAGGGAGGAGTAGGAGCTGTGTCTGCTCCCCCTGGTTTGCTTCGCCAGCCGTACAAGCAGTCCTCAGTGCTGCAACAGCTTTGAGGCTTTAATGCAGGGCAAAGGATGAAGAGGTGCCAACACAAATGGATCTGCTGACTTGGTCAGAGGGAACTTGACAGAGGAACAGAAATGGTAAGAAGGCTATTAAAAGAAAACACTGTGGCAAGAGTCCATCTAGAAGTTCAGAGGCCAACAGTTGAGTGAGACAGAGCTTGGAGTACAACGAACAAATAGCTAGTGCTATGGAGAAATCAATTTTAAGAACATGACAAGTAAAAGCCCTGGAAGGGAGATCCTGCTAGAGGAAGTGTGGGAAGAGAAGGAGGAAGAGGAGAAGGAAGCAAATGGAAATAGCACACAAATTATGCTCATGCACACAAGTACCCGACATGAGTTACATGCTTATGCTTCTCTTTTGTTGCCTTGTTTCCTCTCTCCCTCCTCTCAAACAGAAACAGGGCTTTGATGAGGCCTAAACTTTATGAAAATTCTTCCAATTCTCTGCTGCTTGTTTCTTGTTTTAAAGAAAATACTTTTCTTTTTGACCAAAGGAAATGGGCTAACCCCATTCCTCCTAAGTAAAACATTTTTGCATGTGTTAGAAAACTAACAAAGTTGAAGCTGCTGGAACAGAGCGGGAGGCAGGTTTCTACCCAGCACTATCTTCCCCATATCCTGAATCTCTCAGGCTGACTGCTCAGCAAGTCCAGCAGAAAGTGCAAATACAGCCCTGGGCAATCCTTTTTTAGCCGTCTTCACAGCTTAGGTCAATCAAAACCAATTTACTCACTTTAGCAGACAAGGAGGCTTGGACAGGGGGAGAAATTGTTTAAATACTCTCCAAGCTGTAAGTACAGAGCATGTCTCATCATAATCAGTGAGACAAGGGACATCCAGAAGTCTCTCCCATGCCTAAGCATCCTGCTGGGGGCTTGCCCTTGGGATGGAGGCAAGGAGGAGATGCACTTGGTCTAAACAGGCTCACAGCACTTTGAGAAGGGCCAAGACAGAGAGATCAGCGCTCCCCATGTTCATCCCAGGATGGACAGGCAGCATTGGGTCACATCCTGGTTTGGTTTCCATCCTCAATGCATCAAACAAAAAATATCATTTTCCTCCACAAAAGGCCCAGCACACCCCCCAGGGACAAGGGGAAAATTACAATCCCTAATTTGTCGCCTGCTCTGCTAGAGACTCCTCGGCGCAGTGGAGGCTGTTAGATCAAATCACAGCCACTGCTTTTTGGGGGCAAATCCAGGAAAGTGAAGCCTGACTTCATTCACACAGGTAATTGGTGGGAAAAACCACATGGAAATAACATGACAGTGGAAGGATTACCATCAAGCACAGGGTTCCAGAAGCATCAGTGTATCAGCTTTAAGTCCAGAGAGGGTTGGCTTTTGTGTGTTGGAGTGGCCTTTTTTTGTTCTTGCTTTGTTTAGTATAAAACGACTTCTAAATAAATCAGCAGTGTACGAGATGCGTACCAATCAAGCAACAGAGCCTGTTCCACAAAGGCGCTGAATGGCTCTGTCTCCTCAGGGATATGACAAACAAGCTGCTTTGCCAGCCTGCTCAATCAAGTTAATTTCTCTGCCCTTTTGTTACAACGGGCAGCCCCTACGGTCATTTGTGGTATCATACAACAAGGGCTATACACAGTAATCTGGGCTTGGAGAATACTCAATATCTCTACCCTGGAACCAGGCATCCTTGAGCAGCAATAGTCCTCAGGATACGACCCACAGAAAAACAGAGTCTCCACTCCATGAGTCATAGCCACAGTTTAGCATCTGTGGCGCACCAAATATTCATGAGAGAGCTATAAAATATGGAGATAATTCTCCTAATGTCTCCAGCATTTAAAGGCTGATTAGCATTGCTTCTAATATAACTGGGCCAGAGACTAAAGTGGCACAAGACATCTGGCCCAGAATTTAAGTGTAGGTGTAAACGAAGATACTGGTAGCTCAGAGGCAAGGCTCCATCTTCCTCCCTCTTCTCTTGGCTTCAACGCCAAGCCATCAGTAGACCCTGGGGCAGTGTCATGAATCCTCTCCCTGCAGATCAGCTCCTGCCTCCTCCAATGCTTGACACACAGGGTCCTGCTACAACTATTTTGCATGAGAGTAAGTTGTAAGGCCAGAAATTTTAGCAGCTCCCCTGAAATAGTAAAGGTGAGACCCTCTGTTGCCCTCCTAAGTAGAGAGCAGCCAAAGGACAGAAGGTGCAAGCACTGCCAACCTGACCACATGGCGTGTGTTAAGGTAAATCGCGCCTTACACACGCCTGCTTGGGAACCAGCGAGTCTTTCCAAGCACCAGATCTATGCCTCCAGATCCATGGAATGGCCATAGTTACAGAGGAGTTTGGGTTTTTCCCCTTCAGATAAGCCTAGAAAGCTAGGAAGACAGCAAAACATACAAGGTAAGAAGCATAACAAAGCCCATTCATAGAAAGTGTTGCAGAGCCACAGACCACACCTCCAACAATCACAACATAGAGAAATAACAGAGCTTCCCAGCATAGCACAGATGATACTTGCCATTAACTTACATATTGCCCAGGCAAGTTTCTTACCCAGGCTGCAAGCCCCAGAATGAAAACAGGTAAGCCATTACATTACCAGACAGAAAAAAGCCAGATCTGCCTCTTTCCAGAGGTCCCTGGAATAAGGACATGACTTCAGCAGCAGCTGCATTACAAGTGGACAGCATTTGCTTTGCAGCAAAAGACCCTCTCATCGGAGCAGCACATTCATCTTTGGAGGGTCCTGGAAATGTATGCAGGAGAGGCTGCCAGCTGTCCCACACCTGCCCAAACATACATCTGTTCTGCATCAGAGCAGCACAGAGCTCCAACAGGTGGATTTGGTTTGGATCTCAATGACTGTCTGGGGAGGATTTCCCCTTAAGAAGCTCCCTCCTATCCCCTGTGGAAAGCCAAGGCCACGGAGCTGATGCAGCTGGGGAGGTGCATGTCTTAGGATACCATTCATGGAACAGAACCTGAACCTGAGGAATAAGAAGTCCATGCTCAAGATTTCTGGTCATGATTTTTTCAACCAGATCCCAGGCTCAGCTGCTAATGCCGAGTTCCAGTTCTTAGAGAATTAATCCATTGGTTGAAGCTGAACACACAAGAAAAGCAGCCAAACCCGCTGACCTGAATTTTCAGAGTACGGGAAGCAGATCCTTCCCATGCCCCTAACTGGGTCATATCCTGATCCTGTAGAACTAGTGAGCACAGGCTGCCCTGCTTTGCTCCACAAGGAGCCTACCCACACAGAGGAAAGTCATTCCCAACCATCCGCACCACCATTTTCCTCCTCTGTAATGGCCAGATTTCAGGCAACCAGGAGATAGAGTCATGTAGGCACCCTGCTGTGTTCAGACACTTCCCACTCTGATGGGATCTTTCTGTGCATTTCATCAGTAGCTGACAAAGCTAATGCAAGCCCACTCTCTAGCACGAAGACCCGTCCTGTGATTGCATAAAGCCATTACTTTTCAGAGATTCCAATGAAACCTCCAAATTGCTCTGCCATTCAGGAAGGCAGGTCAGAGAGCTCAGGGAAGTACAGGGGTTAAAACAAGGAGTGCAGGCATGGCCCACAATCAGAGAAGCTATCATTTCCTCAGGCTTTTCTCCCTGGTATCCAGTGATAGGGCACGTGGGGATGGTCCAAAGCCATGCCAGGGGAGGGTTAGACTGGACATTAGAAAACATTTCTGTAACAAGAGGGTGGTCAAACGCTGGTACAGGCTTCCTGGAGAGGTGGTCAATGCCCCAAGCCTCTCAGTGTTTAAGAGGCACTTGGACAACATCCTCAACAACATGCTTTAACTTTTAGTCAGCTCTGAAGTGGGCAGGCAGTTGGACTAGATGTTTGTTGTAGGTGCCTTCCAGCTGAAATAGTCTGTACAATGCAGTCACCACTGTTCCAGAATAGTGAGCATTGCCAGGGATTTTAGTATGAACCCAAAGGAAGAAGAGTCAGTGAGGTCATCCAGGAAAAGCCAAGACATTGCAGGTCTGGTTTAGTCTAAGTACCCAAGGTCTTAATACCCAACTGGGCCTTACAGGGCAGCATGCACTCATGGTTCTCAGCACTCCACATACACCTGGAGCTCGGCGTCTGGAGTAGTATCTGGGTTTAGCTTGGTAAACTGCAACAAGTCTGAAAACCAAGCTAAAAGCATGGGCCACAGATCAAGCCCAGCAGGTATATCACGGGGAAAGACATCTGGAAATACCATTCCACAGTATCCCACGGACTGCCATGGGAGTCCATCCCATGGTGGACCTTACCATGTAAGGTGAACATACTGCAATTCATCAAGGTACAACTGGGTGAAAGCCAGCTACCAAAAGACCCAAGGAACAAACACAGAGAGACCTGCATTTTATAACCCAGAGGTTTTCATTTTGGATTTTGTCTAAATCTGTTAGATATTTCTATACCTTGCTCACTTCTACTATGAAAGTCTTCTACTGAGAGGCTCTAGGTATGAATTTTCCTTGCACTGAAAGACACTAGGCTTGACAGCTATAGAGAGAAATTCCCTGTGTACTAGAGCAGCAAAGGAAGCCCATTACCAGCCTAACACATTATTTTAGCTCCTCTGTAAAGATACAGGTCTCAGAGAAAAAAGATGAGTACCCAGATAGGCCCTGGGATCTCAGCTGAGACCCCTACAGAGTAAACATGACAAGTGCTGCACACCAAGTCTCTTACCATGTTCTGCTGCATCCCCTACAGTGCTCTCGTCCACTATGTCCTCTCTTGCTGTCATATGTTCTTCCATCACTTCTCCATCTCTTTCTTTCAAGCCTAAGCTGCAGCTTCAGTTTTCTGCCTTCTGCAGCTCAGAGATTCGGCTCCTGACCCTACATCTTGCATCTCCAAACTACAATCACCTGCTGTCTTGATCTCAATTTCTCAAGCCATTTGGGAACTAGTCTGTGCTCTGACAACAGCAGTCTTGCATAATTTGCTTTCCTAAACCTATCTTTGAGCTATTTCCCTGGATTTGCTCTTCTGGGAATCAAATTCCTTCTTCTCTTTCTTCCTCCTTCTCTAAACAACTATTCCAGGCCGCTTTAGAGATTGTGGTCACCCCTTCTGCTTTGCAGTCGCAACATCCCCAAATCCCAGCAGTTAACCCTGAGAAGCCTCTTTCTGCTGTCTGAGTCTGGCACCCTATGAAGCTAGGGCAGCTATAAAATTGATTCCTAGAGTCCCTGCCAGCAAAATGAACAGAGCTACATTTCCCCATCTCACTTTAAGCACCTGGCCAGAGCCTTCCTACAAATAACTGATGGAGATGGGCAGTACCTGCCCTCAACCCAGCCCCCTCAGCCTTAAATCACTCTGGCTGTGAGACCCTGGAGCAATTGCCTCCTCATTTCAGGCTCTGCAGGGAAGCCAGGAGATTGAGTTTGTATAAACTGGCAGGAAGCAGTGCCCCACATGTCCCATTCTGTCCCAAAGGACCTAACCCGCTGTTTCTCCACAAAGCCAATGCTTCCTTCCCAGCTATGGCAGTTCCTACATTCAGCTCAAGGTTCAGTCCACGCCACGATGACCAAGGTGGCCGCTGCCACCACCATGTTGCAGCCAGCTAGAATGAAATAAATCTAGAAAATCTCTAATATTGATGCAGGGCTAAAATTAATAGCTCTGTAGACAGAGCCAGGCTTTTCTCCTTTCCCCAAACTGCTGAATGCTAAATCTTTCCCTGTCTGCCATGTCCATCATGCAGACTGTGGGCTTCAGCTGCTGGAGATCTGTTCCCTATAAATTTTCTGCACAGTGCCTACAACACTTGTAGTCTCTCTAAAATAATGATTGGAGGGTGGATAGAGGAGAACAAACAGTTCAGATGAACAGTTTATCTGATGAATTTAGCCTCTTCTCCTGTTCCTGCAATATCAGGTGGACAAATCCAATTTCCTCAAATGCATTTGTTGTTTGAGTTTATTTGACAAATACTTCCCCAAACAATTGCCTCTACATTCACTTAGCAAATATTTAAAATATGAACTGTGCTGTTTAGCGAATCCCCTGGCACTGCTGTAGTCTCTAGTGGAGTGGAAAAGTCAGGTTTTTCCCCAATATTAGTTATTTCTGCATTTCAAATTAAATTTTTGCCAGTTCTCATTCTTTTGCTGATAACACCAGATGATTCGATGCTTATTAGGAAAGGAGCTGGTCAGTTGTCTTCTGATGAAATCGAATTTTGCTGGAAAGCAATAACCCACTGAAGCAGACACATTTCATCAGAAACACCCCATGGACTTGCAGTAGCTGAAGCAAGGATGACTGTGCAAATTCAGCTCTCAGAAATCCCTGCTGGTTGTTTTCCTGGCCTATGGCCATGCATTTGTGTCAATCACCTGTCAGCACCACATCTCCAGCCGAAAGCTAGGAAATTTTGGCCTGGTTGACCTTCTTTGAACTGAGGAAGTCATATGACAGGCGTGGATCAGGAGAACCTAAGGGTTTCAGAATAATGGTGTTGTGGGCTTTTTTGCCCCATGAGGCCAAGGAAGCTGGGCTTAGGGGGACTAACAACAGTTTTCCAGTACCTGCCAGTAACCTGGGGGCTACCAAGAAAATGGAGCCAGGGGTTTACTAGGAAGATGAAGAGGACAGATAAGAAGCATAAACTGAAACAACCAGCTATAAAATAAGAGCAGCCCCATGAGGACAGTTAAATGGGGTTACAAGTGACCTGGACAGCCTGTGCAGTCTCTATCCTAGGAGAATTTCAAAACCTGGTCTGATCTCAAAACTAACCCTGCTTTGAGCGAGATGTTGAACTGAAGACTTCCTGACTCCCTCCTTCCCACCTGAATTATTCCAGTCTATGATCCCAGGAAACACCTTTAGCAGTAGACATTAAGCTAGCAAAAATTATGGTTACACAGAGTTTGAGGGATATAGCATCATATCTTGGCTAAAGTTTGTTCCTAGAATTGCCTGTTCATATCAATATTGGGGGGAGAGGGGGGGAAATTGTCATGGGGGTGGAAATAAAATCCATTTTTGTCCAAACTGGACAAAAACCAATGTTTGAAGAAATACTGAGGGACAAACATCTGCATTTCAGCAAACTCAGCTACAAAGATGCATCATTTCAGTTTCTGAAACACATGATAACAAAGAAAAACTCAAGAGCCTTAAGAGTTCAACCAGAACCAGAAGGCAAATAAAAAGAAATCACAATTCATTATTCATCAAAATCTTCTCCAATCTGTTTTAAGACCATGTCAGGATATTCTAACACTGCAGGTATCAATAGTGGTAAAAAAACCCTGTAAATGTGACTTTGAAATTTGCTTTTCATGATATTTTTTTTTCCTGCCAGTAAAAATCTCATTGCTTAAATGTTCTTGGAGTGGTACCAGGAAAAGGTTGGGAATATCGCCCAAGCAAATTCACTTAAGAATGCAAACAAACACATCAGGACACAATTTTGCTTTTGTCACCCAGCTCTGAAAAAAAGCTCAGCAGCTACGAAGAGGGCAGTAAAAGAACAAATGCTTCATTAAACCTGGTTTGGGGCAGAAACAGTCTTTCCCATTCTTTAGTCAACAAGGATCCTTTGAATGCAACATTGAGTTGGACAGCAGCTCTCCATATCCCCATTATTTATTTTGTAACTTGTGAGGGACACAGCCAGGACAACCTATCCTTCTGAGCTGTGTACAAACGCGGGAGACGGAGAAATTTCACATTCTCACCTCACAAACTCTCACCCGCTGCCAAGATCAGCAAACGGCACACGAGTACACCAGGCAGGCAGGCAGACAAAAAGAATAAAACAGGTTTTGAGATACAGTGAATTCCTTACCTGATCACCACAGCACTTTGTTTTCATTAAAAAAAAAAAAAAATGCAGTGCACCAGGTGGTGGCTCTGGAAGGGGAGTTTTCTGGTTTTGTGTTGTTTTTTATGTTTTTACCCTTCAGCCCAACTGTGTCAAACATTCACAGGACAGGGTAAGGACAAAGATGGCTATTGGGAGTTTAATCCATAGCTCCATTGGCAGGGACTGCTTTTGGATGCAAGTCCAAATCCCTTCCGTGCCTTGAGGAGAGGTAAAATACCAGCAACCATGCTTCAAAAACCATAGATTTTTTTGAGGCTGAGTGTCCACAAGCTTTCATACAGAAAGCTGGGTTGTCACACAGGCATGGACCAGCACCACGCCTCCAGCAAGCACCTAGATCTTAAGCTGAGGGCTCCCCACCTCCAGGGATTATTTGAAACCATCACCCACCAGCCCATTTCTGGGTCTTACTGAGTTAAAAGAAATAGGACCTATAGGTATGAGAAGATATTTTTCCCATTCTCTTCCCCTGGGAAAAGCAGTTTTTGTTAGGTGCCTCAGAGAAACCATGCTTTCATCAAAAGGGCTGCAACTGCTCCTGGATATCCTCTAATTCCTGGTTCCACCTCTGACTTAGCCTGCTCTACAGAATAGCCCTTAATGGACTGGCTCACTCCAGCTACATGCTTTATATCTCCTTAGCTCCACGAGCAGATGGAGTCCAGGGACAGCAGGATTTATATTTCTTGCTTGAGTTGCAACTTGGCTAGATGGAAATAAAAAAAAATGAGAAAGAACTAGGAAATGGCATCATAACAGCATTTACCTCATGGGCTTTTGAGCCTCTATATTCTACCTGGGTAGTGTTTGCAGTTGTCGGCATTAATCCCATGCCTTCCTCCTTAGTTGAAGAGGAGGAGGCCTAGGGGGATGGTTCTCCTCTCTAGACCATCTGATGGATGGAAGGGAGCTTCCAGAAGCATGGTGAAATACTCATCTGGCAAAGTCTGTACATCAGTGCCGATTTATACTGGCAGATAATCTGGCCCAGACCATTTCCTTCAGGGCACACAATGGAAAGCCAGGAAATGCTTCTGACCTCTGAGAGCTTTAAAGGGAGAGAAAAAGAGGCAGAGGTAGGAAAGCAAGCAGGGAGATTGACAAGGACTCGGGAAAGGGTAGCACAATAGGCTCCTAAAGTCCTTACCTTTCTCTTCGCTTCATGCAATCAGAGGGGAAAACAAAAAGCAGGAGAGGGAGAGAATTATAATGAATGTGAAAGCTTCCCGATTAATTAATTGCCCCTTTTATTTTGTGAAAAGGAGGCTAGAAACATCCCTGTCTGCTCCACTTGGAAGGCAACCTTGGCACTTGCTCTGAACATCCCCCCCCCTCGCCCTGCCGGCGCAGGGATAATTAATCCATTGCAGGATGGAACATGCCGCGCCGCTGTAAAAAAGAGAGATCTATTTCTCCTTTGCTTTTCCCCTCCTCCCTGAAGAGACATCTGAAACATATCATGTAATAAACGTTTCTTGGATGGAAGGAGAGGTATTGTTCTCTTGCTGTGGAAACAATCCTGCTGGTGGGGCCAGCCAGGAGGGAGCAGGGCCGGATACTTCACTCGGCAGCTCTTACGATATCCTGTCCGGCAGGGCAGCCTCCAAAGGACACATTTCACAATATTTCCTCTGAAAAGCAGCGCTCAGGAGAGGGCAGGGTAAGCTGGTTTTAACCATAGGGAGCAAGCTCATGCTGCTCCCTGATGTCTTGAGGGTCTGAGGTGGGGTCACCCCTGCAAAGGCATCCGTGACACTACCCAGCACACAGTGGGACACCTCTGGGACTGGAGACATGGTCCTGAGTCCCTTTCAACGTGCCCAGTAGAGTATCTCTGACCAAGTCTCCCTGACCCTGCATCCAGGCCAGTGCAAACAAACAGCCCCCTCCATCACACCCTGCCACTCCATAGGTTGGGAGCAGTGCTTTGCATAACTCCAAGCCAAGATCAGCCTTCCTACGGGCACTTCTCCTTGAGTTTGATGTTTGCCTCCGTTCCAGAGCACCTAGAAACAAGCCGCAGTGGAATCATAGTTTCCAGCTATAATAGATTTGATCACCTTCCAGCAAGTATCATGATTTTTTTTTTTCTCTTCCTGGCCAGGCACGATCACTATCTGGGATGAGATACTTCAGCCTTACACACCTTTTTCACCCTCCTTGCCTGCTACACTGCCACACACTCAGAAGGGCAGGAGCTCTCGTTTGTTGCACTCAAACTGTACACAGCACAAAGCCTGCTCCATCAGGGTATGGATTTTCACATCCTCTCTGGTTAAAAACACCCGCATGCCATGTTCTTCATGCCTCTTTGCTGGTATTTATGTGGAGCACAACAAGCTGTTACTTTAAAGCTTCCTGGAGGAGAACGGGGTAGGTTGTCTATTATCTGCCCGAGCCCCTTTGCTGGCGGTACCCTCAAAGCATGGAAATTGCATGAGATCAGAGCTACTCAGCGCTGATCCCACCATCCAATTTGCATCAGTTTATCAGAAACATTTCTTCTCTCTGCTGACATCCAAATATTCTTGGCATGAAGGAGCTGCTGACATTTATTCCTGAATTACCACATTGCAGGAATTTTGGCTAAGACTAGCGCTACATAGGAAGAGTGAAGGGACCTCGTTACTTGGTGAAGATATGTCTTCTACAGTCTATCAGTCTAGATTAGACTTGGGTCACTTCCTCTATTCATTTCCCCAGATGATTTTTTTTTTTTAAGGCTTTTGCAGAGAAAAACTTGAGCTCAGTACAATGTTCTTGATTGCAACCAGAACTGGCTGAAAAATGCTGAACTAATTGAAAGAAATTTTCTTTTTCATTCCTTCCTCAAAGCATTTCCAGGGATTTTGGTCAGTAGTTGAAACTGTGAACCCCCTCCTCCCCTCCCTGGGCTCCACTGTACAACAGCAAAAGCTTTTTCCACAGTGTCAGCAGCATTTTGAAAGCCCCTGAGCTGATCTTATGGCTGCAAAATGACTTCTCTGTCTATCAAAGATACAGGAACGTCACAAGGCCTTTTCATGTTTTCACCAAGACAACTCTCACACTGACATCCAAGTCACAGAGAACCTAGGTAGGTTCCCCTTACCTCTCCACCAGCCCATGCTCTGAGCAGATCCCAAAACTCTCTAAGAGCACTTAACATAATCAATTCTATCTCCCACATGAGGAAACTGAGGCATAGAGTGGCAATGGCTCCCACAGCAGCTGCCTCCCAAGACCCCACGAGGAGCTCTGCACACTAAGTCATGATGGGATGTCCTACTGCCTGCCACACACACACCTCTACATCTACCTTTAAGCACGTGCCAGCCAGCCAGCCCCCACCCCAAAGCCACAGTGCACTGCAGAGTCCAGCAAGACCAGCTGTTGCTTCACCCCATCATCTCCTCTTGAGTCTCTCACTGGCCAGTTCCTCCTCATCTGCTTTTTTCTCCCCTGTATCTCCCAGGAACAGGGTGTATTTCATCTCCAACAAGAAGCAAAACAAACACCCACCCACCCAAGATGCCCAGGCTCTCTGGCAGAGGGGAGAAGTTTCAGCATTGCTCATTTTCTTCCCTGTTGAATTAATGGAAGCTAAACATCTCCTTTCTTTCCCATGCATTTCTCCTCCAAGCAGCTCCCCCCTTTCTTTCTTTTCCATTTCAACTTCCTCAAGCAGAAGGCCCTTTGAGGCACTAGCGACTTCAAAGACACTAGGTCCAATGTGCAGCAAGTGATAAAAACCTACACAGCATGTGTTGGGTAAATTAATATCCCCTCCAGAGCCACCAGCTCCTGAGTCCCAGCAGCACTATAATGAGATGTTATACTGAAAGGGAGGGGAAATTCAATGCAGAAGGGGAGATGTATTTAATGTATGCAAATTGACTAGCATGCAAATTGCCTCTAAGTTAAAAATAACACATTGCATGAGGAGTCCATCTTTTAAAGCATTTGTTTATTCATTAGGGTAATATCTATTATCAGTCTTCTGATTTCCTTCCACATCAAGTGTTCAATTTAGGGAAGTCTGTGTTTTGCACATTTTGCGGGAGGGAACTGTGATTTTCTACTGATTTCTACTGCTGCACAGTAATACTAGTTCTTTCCCTTCCCTTTCCTTGCTTCCTGCTTATGGACTGCAAGGAGTAAAGTCACCTTTCCTCACAGAGGAGATGCTCAGAGAAAAGTGATGAACCTCAAGGACAAAATCCATCCCAGCCACCCAGACCAGCTCCCACTTGCTGGAGCCTTCCCCAGGGCTGGATCAGAGCATCTGGCTGGGCTGGGTTCAGCTCAGGGTGACCAAATTGCATCAAAGGCACAGTGCCAAACTTGGCTTCTGGGAAATCACAGCATAAACTCCTCCTCCCAGACTGAGCTCTGCAAGGCAGCCTTTCCTCTTGAAGGCTCAGCACAATTAATTAATATTAGAGTCCTACCAGCAATGTTAAGCACTAGGATAGTTCCAGACAGAGGCCCGCGCATCAGACTGACAGTGGCTGACTGATCTCATGGCAAATCCACTGCTGATCACACCTGGCATTGTAAAGGAGCAAGTGGATTTTGAATAGTGTCAAATGATAAGCATAGTAAGGATGGTAGCTTGATATTTCAAGACAATGGTTGCAGGTCAAGTCCTGTTTCAGGAGGCATTTGGACACTAAACACAGAATCGATCACAGGACACGAAATTCTTGAGGCTGGAAAAGACCTCTGCGATCAAGTCCAGCCTATGACCCAACACCACCACATTGGCTAGACCATGGCACTAAGTGCCACATCCAGACTCTCCTTAAACGTCCCCACCATCCAGCCTCTCCTTAAACGTCTCCAGGGACGGTGACTCCACCACTTCCCTGGGCAGTGTGTCCCAGTGCCTGAGCACCCTCTCCATGAGGAAGTGCTCCCTGAGATCCAACCTAAACCTCCCCTGATGCCGTTTCAGGCCGTGCCCTCTAGTCCTGTCACTAGTTACCCGGGAGAACAGCCCCACCTGACTACAACCTCACTTCAGGTAGTTGTAGAGAGTGATAAGATCTCCCCTGAGTCTTCACTTCTCCAGGCTAAAAAGCACACATTTGCTTTGTCTAGCATTTTGATACTAATTCTTTGGTTGCTACAGGTTTAGGAAGGATCCCAAGTGGAATCTATATCTAGAATATTTCTTCATCTAACCTTACTGGAATATATTAACACCTTGCAGTCTTTAGACATACAATGCCTTGGGAGATAGAGGTGGGGTGTATATCCATTGGATTCAAGCATAGAGGCAGAGGTAGCCCTGGCAAGCCACAACCCTTTTATACACAGTTGATGGTGCAGAAGAGGACCAGCAATGAGACAGAAGCTCCAACCATCCCCAAGCAAGAGAACAACCTAGAAAAAAACTCTGCTTTAGCTGTAACAAATGGGCCAGTGTCAGAGTTGCCACAGATGAACTGTTTCCAGATCCCAGAGGAGCATGTTCTGGGGTTCCTTTTTTGATCCTTTATTATTACTCAGCCAAAGATTGACAAAGTTACAGTGTTAGTACAACCCTCCAGCATCTGCCAATAAGCAGGAGATTTATTACTTCACTAGTTAACTCTGCCCTCTTGGGAATCTTGTTCTTCTGTCCTGGGCATGCTAAGAGGTGTAAAAATCATAGTAGTCTAACTAGAGCAATTGGTATTGCTCATTTTATTTCAGCTAGAATTCTAAATCAGCAAATAAATAGATATTCACACTGCCAAGAACCAGACTTGCCATTCGAGGGGCAGCTGGGCAAAGAGGGATGCTGTGCTGAGATGCTGGACCAGTAGGGCTGGGTTACACTCTCCAAGCACTGTCCCCTAGGAACAGGCTACTTCTCCTCTGCCCTGCCAAGGGACAGACCTGTGCAGGAACAGTGATGGAAATCCGTCCTCCTAGCAGCAAGGGTAGATTTAAAGTGATTGAGTTAAACTGTATTAACCTCTGTGTGGACATGGTCACTCCAGATTCAAGTGGCCATTGCTCAGTTTAATGTGAGCCACTTCAATTTGACCTAATTCTCTACCTGAGTAAATAAGCCAAACCAAATAAAGCTTAATGACTGCGAACGAGTGCCTCCCCAGAGGAAAGTGGTCCACTCGGAGCTTACCTATCAAGTCAGCACAGATTAACAACAGCCTACTGGCAGACACCATCTCTCATCCCTCTGCCTGGAGCTCCAGCTCAGAAGAGCTCCCATGAGTGGGAGCAGGACACCATGAGTCAGGGGGTGACCCTTAATTTAGGCAGCGGCAAAGAACACAAGCTTGGTCAGCAAGAACACTTACCCCACTACACAACATCTTACTTCCAGGAGCTCTTACCTAAGCTAAGAATTTTAAGTCTGCCAGGAAATGGGAGTGGAGCAACAGAGAGATGTTCATGCGGCCACTTCTCATATACGGCGACGTGGCTGAGCACCGCACAGAGCAGCTCCCTCTGGCTGCCAGGCTATGGCAAAACTAGCTTCAGCTGAAGATTTGTCATGAAGGTGCAGGTAACACAGCAACGAGAACACCCAGTCTCCCTTGCTGGAGAAGGCTGGAAGAGACAGGCTCTTCAACTCTTGTACAGACATGACAGTACAACAACAAACTCAGCTGGGATGTGGGTGACGGTAAATCAGCGTCAAAACACAGGGCCACCAGGCACCACAATGGGATTAAACAGATTCATGGATGGTAGATATATAGAAAACAAAACCAACCTAGAAAATACAGGGACAAAGCAGAGAGATACCTTCTAATGCCCCTATTCCAATGACTGCAGATATTGGACACAAGGGGAATGGATGGCAAGAGTTGCCAGATCCATGTGCTTTCTCCATAGGGCACCTGCTGCTGATGCACTCATCCACATGAACCACTGGTTTGGCTCAGCAAGGCATTTCTTACGTCTCAGATGGTCCAGCTTGCAGGCTGCTCCTTCCCACACCACCCCATCTCCAAGCTTTCTGTCCCACAGGCAGCACATCCCCACTGCAGCAGTAGGCAAAAGTGCCTCACCCGCTTGTTCAGAAGGGATGAAGAACAGTGTTTATGTGTCTGCAGCTGCTCTTTCAACTTTCCCTTAGCTCATGCAAGTCAGCTCTTTCTTTCATGCAATTCCCTCTTCCTGCTCTGTGCTCCTTCCCCCTCAGTTTGTCAGTTCCAGCAGCACGCCTCCAGTGGTGACAGAGAGCTGGTGGCTATCTCTTTCTGTCACTGAGGGTTGAGGTGAATGATCCTGCCAGGTGCCGTATTTTTCAGAGGATTAATAGCAACGGAGCGCAGCGTGGCCCTGAATCCCAATGAGCTGCTACCCTAACTGTCAGAGTTCACTGATGTTTTCTTAGTGTCAGTCACACTAAGATTATCCTTCCCAGTCTGAAGTATGTGGGCTTCCTCCCTTTCCTATTCATAAAGCCCCAGTAGCTGCTGGTAAAAAAATGCAGAATAAGGAGTATGCTTGGACGTTGCATGGTGCTATACCTGCTCCCCTCACTGCACGCTCAGGTTGGAGGTATTTTCCCAAGCAAAGGAACTTCTCCAGGAGCTCCAGGGCACAGCCTAATCCCAACACAGAGCTCATCTAGTCCCAAAGGCCATTTAATGCAGTTTGCTGTCTGGCATATTGAACCAGTTTGCTTAGCCAACAGCTACCAGCAAGAGCTGCTGTCGACCTGTGGTGTGAAGACCACTCAGAGTTGCTAAGCAATTTATTTTCCCATGAACTCAGTGTCCTCTATCATCTAAATCCTGCTCTGATACTTTGCCCTAACGCACAGCCAGTCAGCTATCCGAGGCCAAGAGCAGACCAACCTCTCTGCTTTTAGATTTATTTTTGTTTTTCCATTTGCTACTGCCAATGAATGTGGTAGAGGCTGTAATCTTGAGACTTCAAGTATGTCGGGTGGTAAATTCGAGCTCATCCCAAATTAGGTAGCGGTATCAGTAATTCCTACTTTCTCTGCAAGGTCTGTTCATCACTGAACAGCCTGGATACATTCCCCACCAAACGGCACGAACTGGAATGCTTCCTAATTAACTGCATGGCAGAAGATAAAAATTTCCTGCTCTCCCCAATCCTGCAAAAGTCAAAGATGCAAAGAAAGCTGCCACACAAGCCTGACACCGGGGCAGGAGAGACAAAGCAGCCGTGGTGAAACACATATTCACTAGCGCAACAATTTCATCTTAATCATCTAGGGCAGGTTAGGTGGTCATTTTCATAAGGAGGAGCATACCCACAGGACCAAAATAGCAGGGCCTGAAAATGAGAAGCGTCACAGCTCGACGCACAGGGATATGCCCTGCGAAACTCTAATTGCACAAAGCTGGGTAGCAGGCAGGATGGTCAAACAGCTGGCAGAGCAAACCCTGACACCTCCAGGCCTGCTGTTACCTGACCCAGGTGCTTTAACCACAGCATCCTTTTCCAAATCCATTAATTCCTGCCAAAGGCAGCAATTCTGAAAAACAGTAGAGAAGAAAGAAGGTAGCTTGCTAATGTTCATCACACACCACAGCCTGAAACCTGCACCGAGTTCTCCACTGGCTCCACACCTAATTCTCAGCTGCTAGATTCAGAGATCTTATTTTTGAAAGGATCTGCTACAGCCTGTGACCTTTCACTCCAGATCATGAAGGTCACAGCTAAAGGAGACGCTGGGCTACTTGTGGCTGTCACTTTTCCAGCTCCTTGCTGAAGCTGTTTCATCACAGCAGCTCCAGTTCCTGGACTCGTGGCTCAGTTCAGCTCCCAGCTTTCCTTCCTGCTGTCCAAATGCAGCACACCTGCTATGAGGGGGAAATCAAGGTACCGCAGCAGTAATGAATTATTGCTCACAAAAAGTGAATCTTGCCCCAAGGCCCTAGGGTGAAGTGACCTCCATGAATATCTACACACATGCTTCCCTTTGAGGATTAGGTGTCTCAGTACCAAGGCTGCGCAGTAAACCAGAGATTAATGCAGAGCAGAACAGAGTATTCCTAGGCAAGAACACAAAGCAGAACAAAGGCTGCCTTGTCATGTCTTCAGTTCCTTTCCCATATTTTTATTTTATTTATATAATTTATTTTAGGAAAATCTTCCTATGCCTAACTTCCATCCTTCAACACTGACTTTGCAAAATGCAAAAACACTACAGCCGCCTCCACCCTTTTCAGGAAAGCAAAGCTCTTTGGAGTGCCAATTCCCTGGCAGACTTTCTGGGCAGCCAGCACACCTTCCCTCGTGCTGCTTCCAGAGGATCTAGCCAGGCAGACTCACTCAGGAAATCTAACCCCTTAATGCCAGGGGGTTGCACCAAGGTTTAGAGAATTCCAGCACTGGTCATTCAGCAAACTGCATTAATTACTTTACAGAAGCCAGGGAAGGCATTTTGGGATCTCTGTTTCACCCAGCTTCAAAATGCAGCCAGAGAAGTAGCACCAAGAGCAAATGGGAAAGCAGAGCCGCATGGCAGGGTGTCGCAGCAGCAGAAGACGATTTAAGCAAGTCCTTCTTGACACAACATCCTCACTCCTTTATTCTGCTTATAAAACGCTCTGAAGGCCAGTCCAAAGCTGTTGCTACAGAATACTGTTTTCCTTTCAGAAAAACATTTTCAAGGTCTTCCCCCTTGTAGCCACACAGCACAGGATTATCTCCAAAAGCTGCTGGTAGATATTCACACGCATCGCAGCAAGCCATAGCAGAGCTGCCACATTGTTGGGGCCAAGCAAAGCACCCACACAAACAAGGGTAGGTCAAGCAGCTGGTAAATACGTGCTGCACAACAACTACATCTTACCGAGCTTCTCGTATCCATGTTTCACAATCAAGCACACTGCAGAACATCTATGCAAAGCTGTTTAATTAAGATAATACCAATTTTGAAGCTTTTTTTTATTTTTAATAGACAAGTGAGGTATTATTTGCAGTGGACAGGCTGAGGAAAGTGGAGTATCTCTGGTCCGTGCAACAAGGCACCAGGGAGAGGCAGCTCATACAGTGAGTGAACACAAGAGGACTTGCAGTGGCAAGGCAGGCTTTGGGACAGCAGATGTGCACAGCACAGGTAAAGTACTGGTGTAATAATACACCAAGAGGAACACAGAAGCACAAATGTCTTTGTTTTTTAAACTGCAGCGAAGGGTAGAAAAGCCTCTCATGAATTTCCATAATGGAGGAACTTGCATGGCAATACAATGTTTGGTTCTGACCTATTGACACTTCTGCACGCCCGCAACTCATACACAGGGACTGTCACTTTAAATTTGAATTGCCTGATTTTTCTATCACAACAGACTGATTTTTTTTTTCTCATGAAGAATAAATATTTACAAACCTTAACTCTCGCCAACAAAGGCATTCTGCTCCAGATTTTTTTTTTAGGTTTTTGTTCTGTTTTTAAACAGTTTTAGAAATTGTTGTCCAACAGTTTAATTTCTGTTACTAAAACAGGCAACACAGTAAGAAGATAGACTAATGAGGGGATGGACCACAGAAGCTCACTGTTAACATTCAAGGGTTTTCAGCAATGCACTGGAAAACAGCTGAGAGCATTTGCAGGAAATGCAAAGGATAACAGCACAGTAGCTCTGGACAAGGACAGGTCACTAATCTGTAGGAAATACATTTTCTTGGTAAACAGATTTTTTAAAAAATAATATTCAAAACAAACACCCACTCAGTGCGGCAGCACCTCTCCTCCAGCCAGATAAGCAGACTCTATGCTACTTGAACATCCAGGCAGCTGCAAACAAAAACTCAGCCCAGGAAAGAAGCAACCACCTCACCATTTAACAAGCATTTGTCATCCCTAAGTACTTGACAACCCATGCGCATACAATATCAGCTCCAAGCACAATGAACTTCACTGGGATGTAGAGGAGGGTTTCACAAGTCCTGTTTGGAGCAGCAAGCAAAGGTCAGGGTGGATATCTGACAAGCTTCCAGCTTCCAGCTGAGGCTAGCCACATTTTCTTTGCCCAGTGGAGTATAAATAGAATTGTATTTCACATTGCTACCTGGTGCTGGCAAGAGCATTGTATCCCCTTTTTATACTGATACTTCAATAAAATAAAATAAAAAAACACGTTAGAAATGGAGATTTCAGACAATGTCTACTGTAATAATTTAGGGTGTGAAAAAGCATCCCTAAGGTGAGAACCTTGAGGAGTTCTGTCAATTTAGTTTCTTAAGGAGAAGGTTGAAAAGCAACTTGACTCTGGTCCATACATTCCTACACAAAACCATTTCTGATATTACTGGCTCTTTGATCTTGCTAACTGCAATCCAATAGTCTGCGGCTGGAGATTTAAATGACTTTGCAGAAGAGATGTTCCCACTTAATTACAAGCAGTTGTCTGTGCAATGAAAATTCAGGGGTCGCAGCCTCCTACCTGAGTTATGCTGAAGCCAAAGCAGCTCTCCCTGATTTCCCCAAAGCCCTGTCCCTCACCCACCCCAGTTCCAGAGGTGATGGTGGAGACCAGTTCTGACCCTAGACAGGCTGCACAGAAGCTCGCCAAGACCACACAGCTGCAGAAGTCTCCACTTTCTGGATGTTGCAGGAACACAAGAAAGCAAGCAAAGACCTGGTCATAGATGATCTGCTGTGGGACAGCAAAGGGGAACCCAGAAGAAGAGACCTCCAGCATGTTTGCATTATAGTCACCACCAGAAGTGAGCCGCCAGAATGGGCAACATAGCAGCTCCTGTGGACAAAGAGATGAAGAGAGCAGGCTGGGAGCAACGATGTAAATACTGGAGGTAGATGATGCATTGCATACCCCCACCACAATATATAGCTGCTTGACTCTATTAGATAGATGGATGGCAGGGAACTTAAGAAGAGAAATAGATTTTTTTACTAAGCTAATTAGCTAAAAAGGCTTGTCTGGAAACATGGGCCCCATTGTGTCTGAAGTCTGCTGACACATGGCTCAGAGCAACATTTTTCTTCCCTGTTATTACTCTGCCTCCCAAAGCATCCCTCACAGTCACAGAGAAGGATGGTGATCTCTGTAGAAAACCACTGGCACGAAAGCCACCTGACAAGATGCTTAGAGCAACACAGTAAATACACGTGTGTATGTGTGTGTTTACATATATAGATGCATACTCTTGCAGGTCTATGCATGCATCTACATATATACACAAACATACATCACTTACAAATACACGGTACACATGAACATTAGTATATTAGATATACCCAAAAACCATGAAAAACAAAGTTTGCAGTCGGAACAGGGCTGCTGCTTCATGTTAGCTGCCCCTTAATTTAAAAGTGAAACAAGGGGTACTCGGTGAAACAGAAAGGCTGTAGATTTGAGAGAAATAAAAGAAAAATATGACTTGACCCAGTACAGTCATTTCTGGAATCCACTACCCCAGGAAGTCATGGAGACGCACACCAGTGGAAAAGACATTTTAAAGGACTGGATAATTTTATGAGCATTAATAACATTTGCAGCTATGCAAGCTAATAAAACGTTACAAGGGTAATCAAACTTCATGCTTCAATGTGTAAGTTGATCACCTGTGAGCAGTGGAAAGGAATTTCCTCTCTGGTGCTGTTGCACTGAGCAAGTAGCCAGCTGTACAACAAGGGCTCTTTTTAAAAAAAAATAAATAATAATAATAAAAATAATCAGTGTCATTGCTGCTGCTGTTATGTCTTTGATTTGCTTTTCTCCTTCTGCAGTAGGTGGCACCCACTGAAGACACAAGGTCACAGCATCAGCAAGAATTTTGCCATCAACTTTCCTGGTGCACTTTTTGGGACAATCTATCAGCCACAATCTGAAAATAATATCACTTTACTCCTGGAGGGTTGCTCCTATATGGTGGCAGCAGACTGAAACCAAGCTTAACCTGTTGTTCCAGAACCACAGATCCCATAATTACTCTTTACTGCTTCCATACTGCACAAGTTGTTTTGGCCAACCAAGCACTGACTCTTCCATTAACATTGCTCCGAGCCACATCACGGAAGAGCTCCAGGTGTTACTAGGTAAACTTGGCTGCACTTGAGCTACCTCTACCAATTCAGAACTATCCAACATGTTATTTATAACATCTGAAAAGCAACCTTGGTATTTCCAATGTTTGCTAGTCTCAGAACTTAATAACCTAGTAATTAATAAATTGACAGAAAATGCTGCAATCCGCTGCCACAGGCTTTGCAAAAAAAAATTTTTAAAAAAATAAAAAATGACAGACTTTTCTCCTGTGCCTACCCTTCTGTTCAAGGGAACCCAGATACAGTTCAGCTAGCTGGGGAGGAGGCTGAAGGGAGGATGGAACGTTGCAGAAATGTCAAAATAATCCTTCCACTTAAAAATAACCAGCACTGGATGTTAGGGAGAGAAGTCCAAAAGGCCGAAGAGGACTATTGTGCACTGTCAGGCACTTGGTGAAGAAACACAGAAGGCACGATGATGCTAGCAATAAAGCCAGACGTCTGTTCCAAGAGCTTTCCCTCTCCAAAAGAAAAGCACTGGAGTATGATGGCAAAACATCTGCTCTGGGCTCTCCACTGGCTCACCATGGTTAGACCACACTAGGGTCTGGTGTACTCTCCTGTGAAACACGGTCCTTGGGAATGCAGGATTACATGCCCTTACAGTAACCCCACCCATCCATCCATCATGGTTAAAAAAAATATGCTTATTGTCATGGTAACCAAACACCCACCTGAATTGTTGGTAAACCTGAGCAACCTAGGTCCAGGCCTGGCTTTACTGCTTCTATTTCACCCATTCTTGGGAGCCCCTTAAGTCCAAGAGCCAAGGGTCTTCCCTTTCCTCTTTTGTTAGAAAATACACTTCATTGTGACAGGAAGAAAAAATATCTTATTAGAATTAAGAGGACATTGCTTATTACCTGAGGTTTTTTTTCAATCACAGACTCCTTATTTGAGCAGAAGCTATGTTCCAGTGAGAACAATGAAGATGCATTAACCAGTCTGGTCATATCACAGAATCGTTGAGGCTGGAAAAGACCTCTGAGATCATCAAGTCCAGCCTATGACCCAACACCATCACATCGGCTAGACCACGGCACTAAGTGCCACATCCAGCCTCTCCTTAAACACCTCCAGGGATGATGACTCTACCACTTCCCTGGGCAGTGTGTCCCAGTGCCTGAGCACCCTCTCTCTGAAAAAGTGCTTCCTGATATCCAACCTAAATCTCCCCTGACACAGTTTCAGGCCGTGCCCTCTCGTTCTGTCACTAGCTGCCTGGGAGAAGAGCCCGACCCCCACCTGACTACACCCTCCCTTCAGGCAGTTGTAGAGTATGATAAGGTCCCCCTTGAGTCTCCTTTTCTCTGGGCTAAACACCCCCAGCTCACTCAGCCTCTCCTCACAGGAAGTGCACTCCAATCC
>NW_009715297.1:115719-135185 GCF_000703405.1 Apaloderma vittatum
GCTGAGCACAGGGGCAGAATCACATCCCTGCTCCTGCTGGCCACACTGTTCCTGACACAAGCCAGGATGCCATTGGCCTTCTGAGACACCTGGGCACACTGCTGGCTCATGTTCAACTGGTTGTCACCCAGCACTGCCAGGTCCCTCTTTGCTGGGCAGCTCTCCAGCCACTCCTCCCCCAGTCGGTAGTGCTGCAGGGGGTTATTGTGGCCAAAGTGTAGGACCTTGCACTTGGTCTTGTTGAACTTTGTCCCGTTGGCCTCAGCCCATTGACCCAGCCTGTCCAGGTCCCTCAGCAGTGCCTTCCTACCCTCTGGCAGATCAACACTCCCCCCCAGTTTGGTGTCACCTGCAAACTTACTAAGGGTAGACTCAATCCCCTCATCCAGGTCATAAATAAAGATGTTGAACAGGACTGGGCCCAGTACCGATCCTTGGGGGTCACCACTGGTCACCGGACACCCACTGGATGCAGCACCATTCACCACCACTCTCTGGGCCCAGTCATCCAACCAGTTTTCTTATCCAGCAAAGGGTGCACCTGTCCGAGCTGTGGGCTGCCAGCTTTTTCCAGGAGGATGCTGTGGGAGACTGTGTCAAATACTTTGCTGAAGTCAAGGTAGGCCACCTCATCCTCAAGGTAGTCTTCCCCTCATCTACTAGAGGGGTCACCCAGTCATAGAAAGAAATTATATTGGTCAGGCAGGACCTTGCTTTCCTAAACCCATGCATGATTCTTGGCCCATATTTTCTCTCCTTCTTATTTGTCCTTAGAGTATGTTAGCTCACTACTCCTTTGGGAGAGAGGAGGCAAAGAATGCAAGGATTACATCTGTCAGTCACCCTTTCATCCTCTAACAATCATTCTCACCCTGACAGTGACGTCCAGGCCACAAATCCCATATTTTTCCAAATATGCAACATCTGAGAACTACACTCACTGCCCTCCAAAGACCCTTCCAAATTACACTCCCTCCTCAGCAGCAGTGGCAGTTGGCCCAGAGCACGATATGCCCCAAGAAAGCCGTAACTTCCCCCATCAGGACAGGAAAGCACTTTAAATCACAATTAGAAGAGTGCTGTCATCAGAGACTGGAGTTAACACTGCATCTGATGTCATGCACATGAACCCCAGCATGGTGACAACAGTCATGGGCCCAGATAGATTTTTAAATTATAGGCAATAAAGTATGACATCACGATGACATCATGGAAGGAGAAATTTAATTCCCAGTTCAGAGGCTATCACTTACGGTTTTATTCTAAAACCTGTCATTATCTGCATGAGCAATGAGCGAAATCAATCTTTTCCCTGCGGTCTTTATGGCCACCATAAATTTTGAACACTTATATCTGAACCACCTTCTCAAATACATCTAAGCCCATCTGTCAGCTCCCATGATGCTCCCTCGAAATCCTTGTGGCACAAAACCCACAGGCACATTTCTGGTATAATCATGGCAAATAAAAGAAATTCGCAGCCAGCATGAGATCACACACATTTGGCTTTGGGATTTTCAGATACCTGTCAGCTCTGCACATGGTTTCCTTTGCCACCATGCTGACACAGGTGGGTACACCATAGACTAACCCTACAACAGTTGCCTGACCTTTAGAACTAATTTGTAAATCTGTTTTGACAAGCACTCTAAGACAGATGGTTCAATAACATTGCCCATTGCAGGATGCCCATCTCACTGCCCTCTGCCAAGGCACGTAAAAATGTATTGTTTTCACATATATAATAAAATATTATTTTCACATATATAAAGCATGCAGCACAGCAGGTTATATCAGAGGTTGAGGTGAACATGCTCTACCTGTGAAGCTGAAGTCAGTGGAATATTTTGGGATGTTTTTATTAGTAGATGATACTAATCCAGTTCCTCTCACAAATACTATCTGTTTCATGTTGTCTTACAGACAGTTGACTTGGTCTTCATAAGACCTCCAGAAATGATAAGGGTTGGATTTTTCATAAAATTCTTGATATAAAGGAGGTGCCTCTTGTCTGCCTCGTTGGTTTTTTTTACCCATTCCTGTGAAAAACAAAGCAGTGACCCAACTCGATATACATCTCCCAGAGTATCAAAGTATATCAGAGACCTCTTGACTGTGTTATTTCCAGTGACAAGCTAGGAAACTTCTCCATGGCAATGAACTGCCATTTCCAATTTCCTGACCTCCGTAGAATTAGATTAGGCCAGTCTGATCTTTACAAGATACCTTGAAAATACAGAAATATCCTTCTATTTGCTCCCACCTAGTTGCAAGACACAGTTCCCCATAAAAAATAGGCCCCATTGAAATAGTAGGACTGACTCACTTTCATCAATTGCAGCTGCGCTTGTCCTGCTAACTCTTTAGAGATCCCCTGCAGAAAAGGTACTGCATACAAAAGTGATCCTCTTACATTGTCAGTGTGATGCTAGCCACTTGGGACCTTCTAGATATCCTTGACTCATTCTCAAAATCCCTGGCCAGGATGCTTAATGGTGGTGTCTTTAAGGGAGTTCAGCTGATAGGCATCAAACACAATATCAAGTTTTGACACGTTTTTTAACAGCTTGTTGATGTACGTAATAACTTTGTTGCTGTCTAATCCCTGAAAAAAAAAACAAAACAACAACCAAAACCACCAAAACACAACAAAAAACCCACAGCAATAGTTGGGCACAAAATATTCAGCTTTTGCTAAGGGAAATCTCAGTTGCAGTATCGGCTGGATCACAGCTCAGTGCAGAATTTACTTCATAAGATATTTCATCAGATACTTCATTTTCGTAAGGTATTTCATAAGGTAGTCTAGACACAATCTCAATTCATTACTTCCACAGAAAGAATAAGGATGACTTGGAGTTTTAGAGATGAAATAACTTGCAAGTCACCTCTTTTCTCACAGGCAGCACCCAAAAAACAAAGCAATCTCATTTAAAGACAGTTGTTGGTTAAGTCACTTTTGAGGGAATTTGGGGGAGGCTTTTGGTGTTCAGGGAGGGCAAAGAGGTGCTAAAATTCCTCATGTAGCAGTCCACTTCAATTCTCAGATCCTGCAGTCACCGAAATCATTGTATCATTTCAAATCTGCACCTCTGATTACTTGAAGACTTTCTGGAAATGTGACTTCGCAATAATATCCAGTATTGAGAGTGATTTTAAAAAGCTAGTGAGTTTTTCTTAACCCAGTTTCCACAGTCCTCATCAGTAACACATGATTAACAGATAATTTTAGGCAACTTCTGAGACAGCATGCAAAACTTGCCATGCTCAACATGGCTAACACACTGCACAGCTACATATTTGCCAACCAGGAGATATAAAAATGGGTAAAGGATTGACTATATTACTTAAAAGTTGCTGTATAAATGTAGCATTTGGAGCTCATGCAACCATAGGACTAGCAATTACTGAATTTGTTACTGCTTCAACTATCATGACAGGCATTAAAATAAATCTCATTTATATGACACACAGTCATCTATAAATGTCTTTTCTTTTTTTTTTTTTTTTTTTAGAAATTCTTTTAGGATGTCAATGTGCTACACATGGCTCCATTTTTGAAACCTCTCTAGACTGGAGATCAGGAAAGATGTACAAGCCTTTCAGCCTTTCAAATTTCCTACTTGTCAAGATTAACCCTGAATTCTGACTTTTCTATACGGTGCCTTCATGAACGAGATGAGGAAGGCCTCTTGCCGTTAGATATTGGCTGAACACATACAACACACACATGTTCAGGTGCTGCTGAAACCTTTTTAAGTAGGGCAAGCAGCTCCTTGGCCACCGCAGTAAGCAAGCGAGTGGGATACAGGCAGGGAGCAGGTAAAACTGACCAAATTTCCTTCCCTAGCTTGCAGGTACTCAAAACCACCTCTCACATCATCCCACAGTGTTCCCTACAGGCTGGATTCATCACTGCTATGGCCTAGGCAGTAATTCTGTATTTGTCTCTGTAGCTTCAGTTCAGGATCTTTCTTTGGAGCCTGAGCCGGAGGCGAAATATTTCTCCTCACTCTTTAGGCATCCCCAACCACCTCCTGGTACTCTGCATCCCCATCCTCTTAGCACACTGACACAGTCACACCAAGCTAGAGTAGAATCATAGAATCACCAAATGTTCGGGGTTGGAAGGGACCTCTAGAGACCATCTAGTCCAACCCCCCTGCCAGAGCAGGATCCCCTCACGCAGGACACACAGGGACGCGTCCAGGTGGGGTTTGAAAGTCTCCAGAGGAGACTCCACAAGCTCTCTGGGCAGCCTGTGCCAGTGCTCCATCACCCTCACGGTAAAAAATTTTTCCTCAGGTTAAGGTGAAACTTCCTATGTTCTAACTTAAACCCATTATTCCTTGTACAGGGTGGGCTGATTATTGTTCTGAACCAGGGATTCCAACCCTCTCAGATGCAAGTTCTGAGCAATAAGTTACTGATGTCAAAACCCGCCAACATCACCCTCAAGAGATCCTGCCTCTGAGTTCAGGATGGCTGCATCCCTAGAAGACATGGTCATAAGGCAACAGGTTTACCACAATCACTCGTTCCTTAAATACTTAGGAAGGGGAGATTATGGCAGATGCTGTAACTGGGACTCGTCACATCTACCCACTGAGCAACGAAGAAAGCCACCTGTTATGTTCCTCCGTTTCAGTATCACACTACCACAAATTACAGCTCAATTAGTCTATCCTGGAATCCATCACACATCTCCATAAGAACGTGATCCCAGCTACTGAGCTATCCAGGCAAGATGAGGCAGTAAATAGAAAAGTCTAATTGGGGAAGGGGGGAGATGCTATTTCCTGATGTTAAAAATATCTGACACTTCCAGGAAATAATGGTATAAATAGAAAATGAAGCCATTCCTCCTCCAAAAATATTTCATAATTACATGTCATAAAAATAATTAGGTTATGGTGAATTAGTACAAATGTTTACAACAAAATTGCCATGCAAAACATTATGGGTAATAACATGCTAATTGCTGTAGAAGCAAAAGCTGATTATGTTTCAGCAATATTAAAAGTTGCCAACTCGGCGCTTCTATCCAAGCTTCAACATCTCTCAGCAGTATCTAGGGACACAAGGAAAACTGGTGACGAGCAAAGGACATGGCAGGTAGGCAGGCCTGTGCCCTGCTCTGCCAAGCACTTTCCTTGCTGAGTGGCAATTCCTAGAAAGCTCAGGCTGGATAATACACACACAGCATCAGCAGAGGATGCCTCTGTCAGCCCTCACTCCCTGGGTACAACTTAGTGAACAGGCAACAATAGGGGCATCCGGCGTAGGTTGCAGCATGGTCACCTCTCCATCTGCTGCGAGGATTTTACCCAGGCTGGGGGCTGCCCAAGCTGGTCAGAAGTTGCTGAGCTAGCTCCTGCAGATCCGGCTCTGATCCAGAGTAGCATCATCATTCCTGTGGTTGTTAGCTCTGAGTCGGTTCTACGCAGACACCATCCGAGCATCTGCTCTGCTCCATGCAGACAGCTCTGCCCAAAGGCAGGCAGCCAGTCTGTGGCCAGCATGGCAGCAGAGCCAGCTTCCAAAGATCCCGTAAGCCTGGGCAACGTCATGTTGCAGAACAACGCTGAAGTTGAGCTGATGTGGCATGCCAGTTCTGAAGTCCCTGCAGGGTGGGTTACTCAGCCTCTACACCACCTTCTCCAGCATGTTACACTCCACTGAGTACCTGAAGCTGAACCGACTGCCACGTCCCAGCTCTCCCTGTTGCTTCGGGTGTAGGGCATGATCCTCCTGCTCCAGCAGAGAACTTGCACACCATCTGCCCAGGAAGGACCAGATCCCTGTCATGGTACGCACCACAGGATGGTTTCCGCCCCTGGCTGATCACAGGGCAACATATTCCTTCACCTGGCCTTCTCCTGTTTCTGCTTCCCAGCACTATGAGGTCTGTGAGGTACTGTGTTCTTATTCTGAGGCAATCTTACTGTCGAGTAAGAGCAGAGTAGCATGCATGGATCTTGCATGATGAGCAGCACTTTGCACAGAAGTGTCCTCTGCTCAAGGAGGTCCCATCAGCCTGCTGGCTGTCTGCGCAAGTGTGTACGTGAAGCCTTTGGATACTGACAAGCCCACAGCACCCTGCCTACAACCTGTAGCATTCTCACTCCTGCTTTTGAAAAGAGCAGAGCTTGTCACAGGTTTGCTCCTAAAAGCCACCACATGGCAAGGCTGAGAGGTTGACCGCTCCTTCTCTCAGATGTTCCTGTGCTGGCCACATCAAGGCAACTCCCTCCATCACCGACAGCCAGAGGGTGGCTCTGCCCATCAGTGGGTCAGTAGCCACTTTTTTGGCCCACCACGCATTGCCTCCAAATTCCCATTCCACTGAGCTCCTGCCCTACAGAGCCCCAGGTCTCCAAGGCATGAGCTGCGGGATTGAGGCAGGCTGTGACGTGATTTCAGTAGCAGCAGCTGCTGCCCGAGGACAGGTTTCTGCACTGCACAGATGCCCTCCTGGGAGCTGATCTATCTGGAGCTCACATTTCCAACTTGCTGCTCGGCTAACTCATGTGCCCAATGCTTTTTGGAATTAATTTACTTGACCGAAGATGTCTCAGAAAAATTAGGGTTTAGTTATTTCTAGAGCATGGTCAGAAGACTTCACACATCCAGATAAATCTCCCTCATTCCTTACGAGCACATTTGCTTGTCACCAGATGGGGCTAACCACAATCTTACAAGGAACACAAGGTAAAGTTTGGACATATTAGTTGAAGGTGTGAATTTTAAGTGGATTAATTCAAAGTTAGCAAATCCCTATGGGATGCTCTCATTCAGAATTGAAGTGACATTAATTGGGTTTACCAAACTCATTTCCAAAGCAAATTACAATAAACTGGATTATATTTGAATGAGGGAGTTCACAAAGAAATTTAACGCAGTTTAACCCTCTTTAGGAGAAAATTTGTCTTAAACCCTCTAAGTGCCCCATATTTCAGTTTCTCCTACAGGGGAAGTGCCGAGTTTTACCTTTAAAAACTTCATCATCTTTGTCCTTTTTTCTTTCCAGGTTGGAAATAAAAGGCAGATTTCTGCCAAAAGGCAGAAATTCCTTATCGCCCTTTTACCAGTACCCAAAGCCGAGACAATTCTCAGACTGTTACAGAAGAGAGTTGGCCCTAAGCAGGCAAAGCCTGTCCTTTCAGGGGTCTGTGGGCCAGCCTGACACCTGCTCCAAGCCCTACAGGTCTCCACAGACTTCAGCAATGCCCCTTCCATTGATGCTGCTAAAGCACCTCCTCGTCTCGGCCTCCCAAGTTTGCAAATACTGAATGAAAGCAGCCATGGAATTTTTCTTTTTCTTTTTTTTAAACAAAGCGTCGTTTCAGATGTTAATTCTGACGCTGGCTAATGAGAGGCTTTGCTGTGAATAGATTCAGCAAGCAGCTCAAAGCCCAACCTCTCGCTCTCACTCAGCTTCGCAGTGTTAAAAGCGATGTTTCGCGGCGCTGGAGCACAACCATCTGCTGTGCCCCTTTCATTATGCACCGAGTCACACCGGGCAACTCCCGGCAGAAAGCAAAGATGGAGGTAAACTAGTATTTGAAAACAAAGGAGGGCTCTCTCCATCCTAATTAGCGGCAGGTTGCAGAGTGCAGCGGCGAAGGCGAAGGTCACTTCCCACAAGGCTCTGCTCAGGATGCCAAAACACCCACTTAATTCAAGCGGCTCAGCGGGCAGAGTCAGACCAGGGCAATTACGCTCCCTGGATTTCCCTAAGGAAGGTTTTAACAATGCAACTCTTAGAAAAAAGATGACTGCAGGAGCTCTTTATTCTGCCACCTTGGAGCAGGAGGAAGCGCAGTCTACCCTGCTACTGACTCTGGGAACGGCGCTCTCTTTGTGCCTCTTCTCTGGAAGGCAAGCTTGGAGGGTTCGGTGGTTGGGGGTGGTTTTGTCTTTTCTTTTTCGTTCCCCTTAAGGAATGAATAAGAGCAAATTTTAACATTTAAAAAACAAAGACCAGAAAACCTACAAACATGAAGACCCTTTGTATCGGGTCAAATTCCCTCTGAACATTCCAGTTTTCTTTCCAGTTGCTGCCAGTGAGAACCTTTAAAGAAATTATCTAAGAATAAACTCCAGGAGCCTTCTTGGGAGAAGCAGCTCCTCTGCTGAAATACCCTTTGCCTGGCAGTTATTAAGCTGTTCTGTTAAATGATTCATTGCACCCCGGCCACCTCACACGGACAGGTTTTCCAAAAGGTCAAAGCATTGTTTTCAACCTCAGCAGATATTTTCTCCTTGCACACACCCTGCGTGTTGTTTGTCCATATGTGCCCTCCTACTCACACCTCGCACAGCCTCATGATGCAGCAACTCTCCCTTCAAAAGGATCTGCACAGTCATTGACACCTTCTGCTGATGGCTGGAGCATTTTCCAGGGGTGCTGCATAGGGACCTAGCTGCTTTCACCCCTTCCAAAGGCTCCAGAAAAGGGAATTCATAATAATTTTCAGTGGGAAATAAAGGCTGATTTTTTTAAAAAAAATTGTTATTATTTATTTTTTTATATCCAGGTAAACAAGAGATGCAGTCACCATCCGGACCCCTCCTCAAAGTCTTCAGATAGAAGATGTTGTCCAGACCCCTCTTCACGGGTCTGGCTGACAGCAAGTGGTCACCATAACATGCTCTACAGGATCCAGCCCAATCTGTTCTTGGATGGGAACCTACATCACACTGCAGCTCTGAAGGAGGCAGAGTAGCCATAGGGTCAGTGCAGTTTTCTTTAAATCATTTGTAACACACTTTTCAGACGACAACCTGCAGCTCCTTCCCTCTGACACAATACATGCTGTTCAGCAATCATCTCCCAGCTCTAAGGAGTCTAACAGACCTACTGCTTTCAAAACTTGAGTCACAGCTGACTCGTGCTGCATAAAGCCACCCTCTGCGTTGTACTAGCAACCCCAGCAAAGCAGGCAAAATCCTTTAGAGACGCAGTTCCCCCTTATTCCCTTTCCCACCTACATCAACAGTAACTAATACTCAGCACTGGAATTACAGAAGTTTCCAACTGTTTATAAATAGCCTATAAAATAGCCAGCAGTGCTTGGTAAGGCTCCAGTGTCTATGTGTCATTGTTTCGCCCACTGTTCACAGCAAACAGAGTTGGTTGCATGTTTGTCCTGGCAAAGAGCTAGGGACACCAGACTGATGGGCACATAGTATGGGTCTCAACTGTGTGCCACTCCTGTTTGGTAATAGGCTGTGAAACCTTTGTCTATCCATAGAATCTTAGAACGGTTTGGGTTGGATAGGACTTTAACGATCATCTCGTTCCAATCTCCCTGCCATGGGCAGGGTCACCTCCTACCACGCCAGGTTGCTCAAAGCCCTCTCCAACCTGGCCTTGTACATTTCCAGGGAGTGGACATCCACAACTTGTCTTGGCAATCTGTTCCAGTGTCTCATCACCCTCACAGAAAAGAATTTCTTCCTAATATCTAAACCAGTTGTGAAAAACTTCTTTACTCTGAGGGTGACAAAGTACTGGAATGGGCTGCCCAGAGGGGTTCTGGAGTCTCCTCTGTAGATACTCAAAATCCACCTTGGTGCAAACATGCATAACGTGCTCTGAGTGATCCTGCTTTAGCAGGGTGGATCGGACTAGGTTATCTCTGGTGGTGACTTCCAACTCCAGCCATTCTGTGATTCTGTAATCTAAGTCTATCCTCTTTCCATTTGAAACCACTACACCTTGTCCTATCACTACACTCACTGATAAAAAGACTCTATTTTTTCTGTAGCCCCATTTAAGTACTGAAAGGCTGGACAGCCTCAACTCTCTTAGCCTATCCTATCTGCGGAGATGCTATCTCTGTTCTGGCATACCTCAGGCTGGAGCCGAAAAGTGGTTTTCTTCTTGCTCCAAAGATGCTTGCCATGTCCCTTCTGAGAGTGCTAAGAGATGGTTTTAAGTGCAGGTTCAGTCAGGCCTACAGAAATAGTGATGCTCTAGGCTGAGTGGAGGGGGTTGGGGGTTGCCACCAGGGATGTGTTGCTCCTCACCAAGCTGGTAACCCCATCGTGCATCCATACTAAAATGCTGAAACATCCCATTTTCACTCCTAGTCACCCCTGGCCACAATGCTTGCCACTGCTGGATCCCACAGAGACGTCAGCTGCTGACTCTTTTTCTGTTCCCCAGGTTTACTCTGCAAGTACTTACTAAGTGATAAAACATAGTCACATCATAGAATCATAGAATGTGTTCGGTTGGAAGGGACCTTTAAAGGTCATCTAGTCCTACCCCCTTGCAGTTAGCAGGGACATCTTTAACTACATCAGGTTGCTCAGAGCCCCATTGAGCCTGACTGGGAGTGAATGCCTCCAGCTATGGAGCTACTACCACCTCTCTGGGCAACCTGTTCCAGTGCTTCACCACCCTCATTGTAAAGAACTTTTTTCTTATAATCTAAGCCTACCCTGCTCTAGTTTAAAATCATTGTGCCTTGTTCTCTCACTACACAACCTTGAGAACAGTCCCTCTCCAGCTTCCCTGTAGCCTCCTTCAGGTACTGGAAGGCTGCTACAAAGTCTCCTCAGAGCCTTCTCATCTCCAGCCTGAGCAACCCCAACTCTCTCAGCCTGTCCTCCTAGGAGAGGACCTCCAGCCCCCTGATGTTTTTCGTGGCCTCCTCTGGAACCACTCTAACAAGTCCACATCCTTCTTGTGTTGAGGGCTCCACAGCTGGACACAGCAGTCCAGGTGAGGTCTCACCAGAGCAGAGTAAAGGAGCAGAGTCAACTCACTTGATCTGCTGGCCAAAGCAGATCAAAGCAACACAGAGCATCGGCACCGCTGCCTTGCCACCCCAGCACACAGGGTAAATTGCCTTCACCTCCTGGGTCTCTACCAGTCCAGGTGGCAGCCAGCAATGGTCAAGCAATCAACACTTAAAACAACCACAGGTGCAGCAACGGCACCCAAGTGCTCAGCTCTTTGCCTCTTGTCTGCGTTTAATGCAAACTCATAAAAGCAGTAAGTATCTCACAACCAGCAATTCAACAAAGTTAGCTCTCTCAAGCCTTCTTTCTCCTGACACTCGCTGCCTGCAGAGCCAGAGTGAAGAGCTGTTTACCTCTCTCCTCTACTCCTCCTCCACATCTCCAGAACCTCTGTTCCAATGAAGTTTTAGCTGCTCCCTTCTTCTGTGCAGGTTGGTTCTCCGTTTGCTTTGTTCCTGGTCACAAGTACTGTTGTGAGATCACTCAAGAGAAAAGAAGCGGCTCTGCTCACCAAACCTCCTCTAAGTATTTGGCAGGGCATCTCCTGAGCACAACAGCTAGCAGTCCCAGCACAACACACACTGCTGTTTTTAAGAAATTCACCTCTTGGTCCTACGAGGCTTAAGGAGAAGGTGAAAACGGAGCAGTGCTGTCCAGCTCGCTCCCTCTGCACCCCACCAGAGCCAGGGAAGGTCCCCAGTGAACTTCTTCCAAGGACAGAGCACTCTGGCAGGACAAGAGCCGCAGTAAGGAGAAATGAGTGCCCGAGCATCCCGGCACGTCTGCAGCACTGAGCCAGGACCGCAACTCCCGGGGATGCTTCCTGCGCTCCTGCTTCACGGGTGCTGGAAACAACCCTGGACTGCAACCTGCACTCCCTAGGGAAAACACTCTGCCTTGCTGTCTCCAGACTCAGAGGTGAGACGAGATCCTCGTCTTCAGCGCTCCGCTGATCAAAACAGCCCTCCACCCTGATGGACCTGCAGAAATGCCCCTTCTCCTCCCTCTATTTTTGCCCCCTCGCAGCAATAAAACCTTCTTGCCTTGGCTGGGCAAGATAAATGGTGTTTATTGGGATCGCTTTCCTGCATGCCAAATATCAAGCAAAATGCCATTCGATGCAGCTGCCTCACCTTATGGGTTTATTTCTCTTATCCCCCCACTCTCGCTTTTAATTTTGCCGTGCGCTGGAGCTCTCGGTGGGGTTTGCACCGTGGTGATAAACCAATAGCTCCTCATTAACCTGTGGCCCGTGGGCAAGAGCAAGAATTCGCCTTTTCTCTCACTCTTAAAAAAAATTAAACTCTCCCTCTATCAATATTTGATGAGGGCAATTTCAAAGACTTGTTTAGTATGATCTCCGCATAAGGAGTCCTTCGGAGTGTTTATCACGTTCGAGGTATAATTACATTCAAATCCTGAGACACAGTTGCCAGGGTTACAGCTGCTGGTGGTTCCTCCAGCTTTTGTGTATCTGGAGGTTCTCACCACCCCCCACGCATGCACACACCCCCCACGCGCTCTGCTCCTTTTGCTGCTGGAGTAGGAGAGGAGGATGGGCAGTCATGGACCAACAGTGGCTGGCACAGGTCACAGCAGCCATCTCCCAGCCTGAAGAAGTCCAGCATTAGCACATAGGGCTTAAGGAGGGCAGGACTTTGATGCCACCCTGGGTGGGTCAGGGGCAGGGTAGAAGGAGAGCCGAGCAGAGGGTTGAATGCTACTGGCAAAAATATTGTAGTGAGGAACCTCAATGGCTATAGAAGCTCCGTGGAAGGAGCTTCCTTGAACCTCAAGTCAACCCAATATCTAAAGAGCAAAGACATGAATCGTAGAGCTAGTGAGCTGCATGACCCCAACGAGAGGTCCCAAGAGAGACCAGAGGTGCTGCCACGCCAGCCCAAGACCACCTCATGCTCTCAGCTTTCCCTGCCACAAGGAGCAGGACAACCACACAGGCCTGCCACAAACTCCTCTGCTCTAACCACGCCAGGAGAAGTCTCTGGAGAGGCACATGATGCCCAAGGACACCAGCTCTATGTGCACCATGAGGAGGACACAAACTCCATCTAATGTGTTCTTGCAAGCGCTCCTGGAGGTAGCCTGCCTTAAACCATACATATATATATACATCCCCCTTATAAGCTACCTACTGGAGACCAGGGCTTGTGTTACTAGCCACACAGTAAGGGGAAGGGGCTGCCAGTTCAGGGTCCCTGCCTTTGGCTTATCAGAAACTTGACTAGAGCAGGGAAGCCAGCTCTGAACACTGGAGCTGGGACCAGCCCTGGCCCCACTCTTAGCTCATGGTGTGGGCCATGTTGTGGACCCTACTGTACTGGTTTTTAGCAAGCTGGGAAGAAAAATTAATATTTAAGCATTTCCACTGCAACGCCATGTCACCTTCTTGCTGTACCAGCTACTTGGAGATCTATAGATCAACAGCCGTGCTTAATGGGATATTGTTAACAATCCAAGAAAAAGACATTTTCCCCTCCTGCCCAAGCTCTGGTGCTGAATGGAGGCTTCCCAGACATATTTAACTCCTTTCACTGGCCTCAGGACAGGCAGAAATTCAGCTCATGCTTTGCATTTCCTGGACAGTGTCAGTAAATGCTATTTTACCCATACAGTGAGGAACTGAAATTGAATTGCCTTTGTTCTAGTTCCAATTTTAAATAATATGAACCTTCATACAATAGGCAGTGTTATCACTAATCCCCACAGTTGAGCCTGAAATAAGCTTACAAACCGTGCGGCAGTCACTGTGGGAAGAACAATTACTCTAACAAAGGATGGAGAGGGGAGGAAACAACTATGAGCTCCTTGGGTTATATGGAGGGTGAACACAATTGTCAATTCACAATAAATAAATAATGAAATTTTAAAAAACCCTAACAACTGCAATGTGAAGGCCTGGTAAAATATTTACAAATATTTCAGTAATAGAAAAAGCTACCTGCTACAGTCAACAGGTTGTAAAACAACTTCATACAGAAGCTATTGTTTACCCCTAAATCAGCTCTAATGCACTAGCAAATGTGATTATCAGCATTCTGTGGGGAATGGCAGCATCAGCATTCATTACAGGTGTGCTCAGTAAAGGCTCTTTTGGCCACAGGTTCATTTGTAATTATTAAAATACATCTTGTTAGCCTGCACTGAGCATGCAGCAAGTTCCAAATTTCTGGGCACCAGCACGAGTATTTGCTTTAATTTATTATGTGTATTTTATGTATTATTTTACTGTTTCAATGCCACAATGCAAATGAGAAACCCTGTCTCAAAGGCACCCAATGGAATATAGCTTCACATTTTATGTCACCCATGCTCTTGGAGTTGGCACATTCTTTGTTCCTAGGGGAAGGCTTTTATATCAAGGACAAGTACCCTAGGGGAAGGCTTTTATATCAAGGACAAGTACCCAGAAAGCTGGCAGCCATGGTGGCTATTGTCACTGTCAGGTGTGGAAAAAGGACTAGCACAGTACCTGGGTGTACACCAAGGGGGAAGCAATAATTCAGGAATAGGGAAGCCGCGTTATCTCCCTAAAAGCACAAATCAGACCACTGCTGGGTCACCCTGAGCAATGTTGTTAACCAAAATAAGAGCAAATGCAGAGAACTGATAGAAAAGCAGGTAGGAAGAGAAGCCCCAAGGTAGCACGCAGCATGCCTCATCTCACTTACCCAAGAAAAAAATGAGGACAAACCCATGAAAGAAATCCTGAAGCAACTGTGCCTAAGATGGAGCCTGGAGCTTTTGAGGAGAGGACTGCTCACCTGGGCACAGCTGCAAGGGAAGGCTTGGGGCTGATTATTAAAGGGACCGGCACAGGGAGATACCAGAGTCACTGAGATCCGAACACCTCACCCAAAATGCACGTCACCATACGTAAAGCAGAGGGTCAGGTGGAGTGATGATCCTAAGTATTTTATCAGGGAGGGAGGGTGAAGACATTGGGATGAAGGTCTAGAGCAGCCTAAAGAGCCCTGCTCTGCGGTCTCACCTCAAAACGCAGTGGTACAAGGGACACCGCTTATCGGAGGAAGGAAATAGGAATGAGATGAACACCGAGCATGTCTGAGCGTTCAAATTACAAGCAGGGCTTGTAAGGGACAAGATCTGACATTTAATACCTCTGTCTGTAAAGTGCTTGACATTCACGATAACAGGAGCAGCACAGATCGGCAGCAAGGCTGTCTGGCTTCCTGGGAAAGCATGTGCACTGCTAAAAACAACTTGGCTTTCTCTGTGCACTAGATGGGTCCCTGGGAGATGTGATTGTAGGGAGCTGCTTGTGTTTTGTGAGCACCTGCAGCATCCCTGGGATGGACTCCCTTCAGACTCCTGGAAAAGTCCCCCCATCCCCTTGTGCCTTAGTTTTTTCCCCCAGAAGATGGATCATCTATTTTGCTTGCAGGCTCTGCGAGACATGGACCATACTTGTAGAGCACACAGCCCCAAAAAGCCAGGTTTTGATCTTATCTGGGGCTCTGAGGAACCATTATGTGAAAAATACAGTTCATCACTTGTTCCTCTTTTGGAAAGCTGTGAATTACAGCAGACTGGATGGAAATAACTTATTTTAAAAGTGCTTCACCTGGCAGCAACCCAGAAATTGAGGTGGCAGAGAAGGAAAGAAACCATTAGTAGTTAGTGTCTCAGGTAAACCTATGTGCAGTAGAATCTAGAGCCCTGGAACTAGACTTGGAGCAACGTAGATGCCACCACTGGTGTGGGCACCTTGGTCCCCAGCAAGGAGTTCCAAGTCCTGGGAACCGCCCAGCGTGTTGGCTACACATGGGGATCTCAATTTCAAAGGCCAGATAAGAAAACCAAACACACAGTGAGAAGAAATAAGATGGAGTAACAGGTAGGTTGTGCCTCACTAGTGCTAACTCCCAGCTTCCCAACCCATCTGATCTCAAGTGTTCCTACAGGATTTCCACACCTTGCAGACAATGCCCTGCGAGATGGCTCGTCCTTCCCCATCCCCTTCCCCCAATACAACTCCCAACCCCATGCTGGCCTCCAAAGGCTCTGCTGCCATGTGGATGGACAGTGGTCTACTAGAGCAGATAAGTCCCAAGAGGTGGTCCCCAATAGTCCCAAATTTTACGGAGTTTGTTCTGGCAAGGCTGGGCTTGGGAAGCTGATGGCAAGACTAGTTAGTATTGCACATAATGCTATTGGCACCACATGTGAATCGAAACTTATTACTACTGTAGTGTTAATATACTGTCCAGCGAGGAGAAAGGGCGTGGGTGGTGATAGAGAAGGAAGCAGAACCCGAGATCTCTGGAGCACAGTATAGATCCCCGCTCTCTAGCCCATCCATCCAGCTGTATCTTCTCTTAATTACATTAAAATAACACTCTTCCACTCTATTTTTTATTATTAGAAGTGAACAGATGTAAAGCTTTTCCCCTCAAATTATGGTTCACCTGAGTAGATAATTAAAAGACTATAAAGGAGATACATTTTTATGTGTAATTACGCCTACTTCTGCTGCGGTATCAGGGCTTGGAAAATATTTGCAAAACAACTCAAAACTTTTATTTTGTCAGTGCAATAATTGCTGCTTGTCATGGCTATCCATATGGGTGTCCCTGCTCTAATGAGAGCAGCGTCTCACAGGCAGCTTTGCTGAGAAAGGGAGGGCAAGCGCTGGAGCTACAAAGCATCAAAGGCTACGTAACACCAAGACAGCACAGCCATGGTCTGGCCCGGAGCTTGCCCAGAGCCCAGGCACCAGCTGGTACAGCTTTAGAAAGGAGAAGGATGTTTGTCTGCATTTTACGGGGAGATGGAAGGATGTTCAGGCTCTTTCTTCCAGCCGTACGAGGTTCGCTCCCCATCCATCATGTTAGTGGGCACACACACGGCCAGATCTCCCCACACTGCTGGATGCATCTGGGGTTTTTTGGCACATCGAAAGCTCAGTATGGAATCACAGAATCATAGGCTGGTTTGAGTTGGAAGAGACCTTTAAAAGTCATCTAATCCTATTCCCCCTGCCTTGAGCAAAGCCACCTTCAACTAGATCAGATTGCTCAGAGCCCCATCCAACCTGACCTTGGAATGTTTACAGAGATGGGGCATCTACCATTTCTTTGGGCAACTTGTTCCTGTATTTTACCACCTTAATAGTGAAAAATTTCTTCCTTAGATCTAGTCTGGATGCACCTTCTTTTCGTTTACAGCCATTACCCCTTGTCCTATCACTGTAGGTCCTACTGAAATGCTCAGTAATATCAGTGTGGGACTCAGCTGCCACCTCCCTGGGCAGGCTCGTAGCCCAGGCACACGGGGAAGAGGGGTGTATCAACCACCATGTGCAGAAGGCTCATACAGAGGAACTTAATCCCTCCCCGTGTGTGGTGATAGCGCATCCACATCTATGTGTTGTGGCAGTGATTCATTCATGTTCCTGATGAAAACAGGCTGCAAACAGGTGCTTGCTGTTCCTCAGGAAGCTTCCTCTGGTTTGAAGGATGCAGCACTGGCCAGCATCTTCCAGCAGGGAAGGATCTCAGCTGCTGACACCTCGGTCTGTGGAGTCCACTGCTCCCTCCCAGCACCACCCAGCACCCCGCAGGCTGACGCCCTTGCACCGCAACCCAGCTGAGTTAAGTAGTTTGGGCTCAGAGGTAGCATTGCCTGTTACTTAGGCTTATTAGTGCAGCGTGAGCAAGGCTCAGCACTCCCAGCCTGAGCTGGTTCTCGGCTATCGCACGCATCACACCTCAGTTAATAAACCCTCCCTGAGCTAAAGAAGGTGCTGATCTGACACCTCCTGCCTGAGCACACGCTGCTTCTCTCTTGCGTAAGTCAGTTGGGGCTTAGCAAGAGAGGAAATCTAAAAGGGATCCTGCAGAGAGTCGAGCAGAGGGAACATGCACAACAACTGAGCACGGCAAAAAACTGCTGACGGCGCAGTGCCAGAGCACCTGAGAGCAGGAGAATGTGGTCAGCTGGGAGCCTGGGGGCACCAGTAACGCTGGAGGGCACAGCACCCAGGAAAGAGGTCCAGTGGAGCTGCAAATAATGTCTGTGGCCCCTGGTGCAATTCAGAAAGCAGAAGAGAGGGGAGGAAAGCTTCTTAAGGAATGCCTGCAGCAGCAAAAGGGAACAGGGACCAGGCAAGGATGGGATGGTCCTGTACCCTGGGTGCGTGTGCCCACAGGCGAGCCTGGGGGCCATGGTCACAGCTACAGACAGAGCTGAGCTTCATGTCTGTGTTGGGGACAGCAGGTCCCAGAAAAATAACCTGTCAGGCTTCTCCCCGACTTGTCCCAGGGAAAAAAATCCTGCAGTGGTGGATGAAGCTGCTGAGGTGGTTTTATGCTTCATCTGGTTATGCATGTATTAAGAAATCGTGCATGTGCACTGCCTGGTGACCCTCACTGATCAGCACAGCAGCCGCTTTAAGAACAGGCTCGGCTGCCTCCCAGCAGAAACCAAGAGTCAGTGCCCTGTAGCTGGGTGTGCATTTGGGGAGCTATTACACACCTGGCTGGTGTGCAAAGCTGCACCCTTTTCTTCAGCATTAAGGCAGATGGGCTTCACCATGGTGTAGTCACCACAGGCGAGATCACGACCGTGTGTTTGCAGAATGAAGTGTTCAAATAAATGCTAAATAAAGGAGGGAAGAAAAGTTCCCTGGGGGGAAGGTGCTGCTAGGATGAAGAATGAGAAGGGACCACCAGCATTAGGGACCAGCACTGGGATGGGCATCACCTGTCCTCCTGCTGGGACACCCAGAGCCAGCTGAATGCTTACAGCCGTGTCAGGGTTCACTGAACATGCTGGGTGCCAGACACAACTGGTCCATGGCAAAACAGCACTCTTGGCTTCCCACGGTGCCTACACAGCTTTGAAGTCCCTGAATTCATGCTCAAACTCACTGTGTATAAAGAAGATATAATATGCCAACTCCCTCATAAGGGCATCTGGAAATAAATTCATTAGTGTTTATGAAGAACTAAGAAATTCTGATAAGAGACCCATGGAAAAAGCCCACAAGGGAAATGAATAATTCGGTGAACGGTGCTGTGCCGGGAAGGCACGCGGTAAATAATACATGGGCTGCGCATGGCGCCGGGAGATAAAAGGCTCAGGAGCAGCTCCAGCACCACGTGCTGAGTGAGGCAGACGTCCAGGGAAGGCAAAATATCATAGAATCATAGAATGGCCTAGGCTGGAAGGGACCTTAGAGATCATCTACTCCAACCTCCCTGTCATGGGCAGGGACGCCTCTCAACTAGAACAGGCTACTCAAGGCTCCATCCAACTTGGCCTTGAACACCTCCAGGGGGGAAGAACCACAACATCTCTGGGCAATTTATTCCAAAGTCTTGCCACCCTCGTACTGAAGAATTTCTTCCTAAGGTCCAACCTGAATCTATTCTCCTTCAACTTAAACCCATTTCCCCTTGTCCTATCAGTGAACACTCTTGTAAAAAGTCCCTCCCCAGCCTTCCTGTAGGTTCCCTTCAGGTATTGACACTCTTGTAAAAAGTCCCTCCCCAGCCTTCCTGTAGGTTCCCTTCAGGTATTGGAAGGCAGCTGTTAGGTCCCCCCAGAAGTCTTCTTTTTTCCAGACTGAACAATCCCAACTCCCGCAGCCTGTCCTCATAGCAGGGGTGCTCCAGCCCCTGGGTCCCTCTTATGGTAAGGGCACCGGAACTGGATGCAGTATTCGAGGT